>NC_084592.1:22332500-22572500 GCF_033807715.1 Cololabis saira | reverse complement strand
GTTAAATAACAACTACAAAAGCAGTTTAAACCCCAGGAACACATGGAGGCATTTTAATTGACTTTGATTACTTGAATAGATTTGTCATATTTAGTAATAACTAAAACAACCATTGTGTGTTTAGATTTTCAGTGTTCACTGGATGTGAAAAAATTGATTTGCATGCCCTATAAAATGACAAAATGTTTTGATGTTACTGGGAGAAAGGCTTCAGCCTCTGCAGACCATAAATGTCTGTGTACAATTTCATTGCAGTCTGTTTGACATATTATAGGACATACAGTTGATGTGGGTTTTAATAATAGTAAAGTCTCCGACATAACTTTCACTGAACGCACACATAACTGAAGATATTCCATGATTTGTCTGGTCAGCTTTCTTTTTTTCCTTTTCATAAAACGTCCATTCCTACATTTCTATGCTGCTACATATTCGTAAATAAAGATCTTGTGGGGACAGTGTAATTCTAGTAATTTGTTCATTCTTTTTGTCTTCTTCTTTTTTCTTAATGGTGTTATTTCAAACAGGTGAGTTTATTGATATTTAGTTTGTCAAAACGTCTGTGAGAAATTCATTATAATTTGGAAAAAAGGATATTCCTCATATTAATATTGAAAGAAATGTTCATATAACTATACCCTCCATTATATATCATTATATGACCAAAGGACTACACATAAATACCATTGCATAAATGGCATAGACACAAATCTAATTTGGAAACTATGTTTTCCAAAGTCTTACACCCTTTTTGTCTAGTACATTTTATTCCATATCCCACGTATTGCATGTTCCATATCATAACACCTTTTTCTGATCTCGGATCTTTGTTTTATCAGTGACAAACATGCCAGAAATCTACATCTTTTATTGTCTTGTCTTTTCTTGGCTGTGACTGTTTTCCAATTATTTGAAACCAACAGAAACATGATGTTTTCAAATGTTGTTTATAGATAGCGTGCTGCTCTTGTTTACTCCCTTGCAAGTATCTTACATCATTACAACCACAGCAACATAATAATAGCATGCACTGCCGACACATTCACAAACAGACATCCACACGTGTACACACACCCACACACACATATACACACACACTCATGCACCTCATCCCATCCTTTCATCGTACACCACATTCACACTTCCAGTAAAGCCCTGGCTTCTTAACGATGAGTAGGAACTCAGGATGGGCACAGCCCTGTTTCCGGCAGGCTGCCACATGATAAGAAATCCTTATATTGTTTACTGTACTTATATCAAATGCTCACATTTTTCCTCTGGTTTAAAAGTCAGATGACATTTATCTTTCAGTCAGTTATCTGCTGTGTTTCATAAAAGAGACAGGCTTTAACTTATTCCTGTTACTCCCGCTCAGACTATAACCACAAGCTTTTAACATGGAGAAGCATAATATTGTTGCTTATATGCACTGTTGTTTAATATATATATATATACATCACATGAGCTTGTTGTCCAGATAGTAATCTAGGTCCGAAATAAAGTGTTCATTGATCTGTACTTTGTAACAACACAGGAACCTACAAGGATTATTATTTCCGCTGGAAACGCTTTAAGACAAATTATATTTCTAAATCACTGATACAAGAAGATTCAAGTTATTACAGGTTCCATTTGCATCTTTTGTGAAATCAATAAATAGCTACTGGTAAATCTGCTTGTAAAAGAGTGAGCACTTGTTTTTCATTGAAGGGGTGTCTTTAAATACATCTCATTTCCATTCTTCCTTTAATTGTGATATACAATCTCTCACTTGACAGTCAAAGTAAGTTATAGTTAGGCTCAAACAAAGCCTGCGGTATGTTCTACATTCACAGAAACTAAAGCACGCACATTTACACAGCATTTGACTGATGTACTGGTATGACTGTTGTAGTTGCCATGAGAATAATCAACTAAACCACTTCTGTCGCTGACTGTCAAGCACTGGAAGTTCAGCTCTTACTAAAATTGTGGTCATGCCTCGCCTGAGTCAGGGTTAATCAATAAAGGGATCATGTGTAACACTCAGATTGGTTTTATACACCTGATATAAGTTGGCTTAGGTTTTAAGATCTTAAAAAGTCTATGAAGTGGTAACATAAGGTATCTTTCCGCAGTTTCAATAACTTGTTGGTCAACAGCTAAACTTTGCATGTTGATTTTTATTGTGCATCTTAAGAGCTGAAGGCAAACTGACTATTTTCTTGCTACCTCTTGCTGTTTTGCTATCACTCAAACAGATTATAAACAGGATGCCAAGCCAGTGTTCCAACATGCACATATGCTCACATATAGACACATGCATGCATTCTCACACACACTTACATGCAGCTTGCTCCCAGCAGATGTTTTGTCCACCGCTGCCTTCCCAGGAACCCACAAGTGAGCGTATTTTCCCGCCGCAGGGTCGGGGAGCAGAACCACTGAAGAAGACCGCTGCACCCCAACATAAAACAAAACACCAGAGGGGGAAAAAAATGTACTGAAAACCTTTCAAAAAGGAAAGGAAGGGAAAAAAAGCAAAGGATTTTCTAATCCATCCTTTATTGAGGTGGCTGGTTTTCGGCAGCGCAACCTTTTTTATGTGTGAGAAGGCTGGCCTGTAATTTGGGTAGCCACGGCGACCAGAGGGACTTGTAATAAAACGAGACTCTATTCTGGGATGCTCTGTAATAATGGACACCACCATCCACTCCTCTTGTTAGACATGGATGGATGGATGGATGGATGGATGGATGGATGGATGGATGGATGGATGGATGGATGGATGGATGGATGGATGGATGGATGGATGGATGGATGGATGGATGGATGGATGGATGGATGGATGGATGGACGAGGGATGATGGATGGACGGACTGATGGATGTACTGGTCCTGTGCTACAAAAAAAAAATTCAGTGTGATCAACAGTCAGAAACATTATTGTTTGAAATATTATCAAACATATTATATATCTTTGATTGAATGTTAAAACAATGAGATGCTCTCATAACGTATCTACCGGTAATTACATCACCTACTTAAAGTCGCACCACCTCATCAATACATTTTTTTCGATAATTTCTAATCTGGAGCTCTGATCATTGGCAGATTATTCCGATTGGCCATAACACTCTTCATTATTGTTACAAGTCCATGTGGTTGAATTTCTACATTCAAACACCTCTCTATAATCTCCACGCCATGTTAACAGTCACCCATTATGCCAAGGCCATAATTAGGAAATCACTTTGGCATATACATCCTTTCATTATAAGTGTCTATTGCTATTGCATTGTAATTACATTTTAGAAGGTTGTTATTACACCATTTAGAAGCTGTCCGTCTTACCTCAATCTCCTCCTTAATTGGTTATGTTGGTCTGTCCCGCCCCCCCTGGGTCTGCCCACCTCTCTGACGGAACATTCCTGTGGTCTCAGCATTTTAAGATGGAGAATATTATAACTGAGTCTAATGTGACCCAGAATGAAATAAATAAAGAGGAGGAAAACATTTAGAAGAGGAAGGGCAAGGAAGTGGAAGGAAAAGCGGCTTAGATGGGGGAATTTAAAAAAAAAAAAGGCTAGAAAAGACATGAAAGGGGGAAAAATGGCGCAAAACACAGTTTTCTTGTTGCATGACAGATTCCCTCCCAGCCAACCAAGCCTTGTCCTTTAATACCAAGAACCCTTCATGTGGTTTCTCAATGATTGGACATGGGGCAAAGCTGACCGCATTTCTGCCACGCTACTTATTACACTGCATTGCTCACACTCTGCATGCTTGCTTACATGTGTGTGTTAGATCTTAAGTGCACATCAACAGTAAATGTATGTGTGACATCGTTGCAAGCCAGCGACAGTCATGCAGTCAAGGAGCTTGACTTGACTGACACATCTTAATTTCCCATGGCAGCAAATGGGAGAGCAGACAACAGAGGGAATTATTTATTATGTGTAGGAAACTTAGAAAATTATGATTTCAAAACAATGTTTTGGTATTTCACGATTGTGTAAAGCCTAAAACATATGATCTACAACATTTTGACTAAAGTTGAAAAGTTATCTAACATCCAATTCAAATTTCATACTCTTGCAATAAGGCAAATGCTGAAAGAAATCAATAATTACGCAATGTATAGAGGTTATTTATACAGAATTATTTTAAAAACACAAGGGCATACCTTAATTATAAGCATGGCCAACTACATTGCATCATGGGATTTCATACACATGTGTATGTGATACAGACTCACCCACACAAATATAGGCTCCCTGGACACACTGCAGTTTTCCACCACTGTCAAAGGCAAGAATAGCAGGATGGAGGGGAGGAAAATGAAGGAAAGATGGAGACTATGACATAGAGAAAAACATGTGTTCATTTCTACTGACCACAAGGACCTCCTCTTTATGATCTTCCTGAATGGTTTGTATGTACGAACATAAACATAAATGCAGGAAATGCAACTTCCTTTAAAATAGATATTTAGTTTAAAGGAAAACAAATATCTCACGTAACTTTTAATCAAAAAGAAGTTAAAGTACCTAACACATGAAACTTTATGTGAAAGTCTATGTTTAGAATGACTGATCATTCTAGGCATTTAAAGAAAAGCTAAACTTTTTTTCCCCCCAATCAAAAGTGCCCTCTCTCATTTTCAGAAGATCCCAGTCCCCCTGAATAGGATAAAGAAGGTATAAATAATAGATGGTTGACCATTGGCTTCGCTTCCACAAACCTCTAAATAGGTGTATTTGTTTTGTTCAGGGTCTGGAGGGAAATCCTTAATATCAGGGGGGAAAGGTTTGGATGGGCAGGACTAACATAGAAACCGTCACAACAAACAACCTTTATCACATATTACATGCGTGTTTCTCAAACCTTTTTCAGTGTTATTGCCCTCGAGAACAGACAAAAATGTGCCATTGGTTTGATGTCAAATCTCATACATTCAAAACAAAACAACAGAATGAAAATGAAACCATTCATCCAGCTGGAAGGCAAAGGAGTCATTAAGTTTTCCCACAATTTGATTCACGATGTCCGTTCCTGTTTTATCTTCTGCTTGAAACAGAGTAATTTGACAATAGTTTGTCTGCTGCGTTCTGCACGATCTCAGTCTGGGACAACAGCAACTGGAAGTAGCAGATCTTCAGCGATAGTGAATGGACACAGCATAAGAGGCCTCCGGGCTGATATCGTGGAAGCTTTTCCCATAGAGTATTGTGATGACCTGCATTCTGGAGGCTGTCTCCTTAAGAACTCAGGGGTCTTACCAACATGACATCAGTGTTTTGTGGTAAGATGCCACTGGAGATGTGCTTGTTTTATTTCTTGCTACAGTACCATTTGCTAATTTTTCCCCACAGAAATAAGACAAAGCCTTCGGCGGGTTAAAGTCTGTGGATGTAAATTACATTAAAACCTATTTCTTGAAATATTGTGGTATTTTGCCTGCTGTAATTCCTCCTTCTTTGCGACTTGTTCCCCCATATTTTGGCATCATTTTTTTCTATCCTGCAACCTTCAACGACTCCATTGTTAGTTTTGTTTGTGGCGGGTGATTGACAGGTTATACTTGGCACATATGACGGGGATCAAGGAATATGGTAGAAATTGATGAATTTTAGGATACTGATATTAAATACGGAATATAAAACTTTTTTTATAAAAGATAAATTTCTCTTTTAATAAACTGTTTATCAATCAATCATTTATTTATTATAGTTTTGATGACAAATATTTTTCTCTTACATTTCTTTTTCTTCAGTCTGACGCAGCCCCAGGAGTATTGCTACGTACCCTCACCCTTAGGTGACATCTATTTGAGAAACACTCTACTACAATACAGAACTGTCTTCACAAATGCCATTTAAAAATAAACCGTACAAAGAAGAACCCTTACGTTAACTTTGTCCAGAGGCATCACTGACTTCTCTGGGCTCTGAGGCTTCTGGGATGGGCAACACATAAATACATGTGTATTGTGGTCAGAGGAATCAGTATTCCAGATGTTTTATGGAAGAAATGGCTGCCAAAGGATAAGGACCATCCACACTATTATCAGCAACAACTCAAAAAGGGAAGATCTTCAATGGTATGAGCTTCTAATAGTACCTTGTCAAGGATTATTTACATTTGTGTGATGGCAGCATTAATGCAGGAAATTCCATTATAATTTTAAAGCAACGTGTGTTGCCTTAAAGACCAGTTCTTTTCATGGGACATCCATAAATTTACAAATCCACATCCTGAATAAACTGCAAAGACATGAACAGGAACAGGAAGATGTTAGTACAGGTACAAGACAAGTCTCCCTTCAGTCCCAATCTGTCCACCAAGAATGTGTTGAGAGGAAGAATGGGAAATACTGTACTACTGAAGTGAAATCGACTGACATTTTTCATGGTCTTATTTCCTCAGTTTAGGAACCTAAACCAGAATGTTGCGAGAAAGAATGATAACATTAAAAAGTAATGAAAGTTTTACCATCCCACTTTTTTATTAGCATTTATTGCAAACCTAAAATCCAAAAGTGGATGTTCCGTATACTGGCAATTAATTGAAGTTGATGACAAAAAAAATAAAAAATTCCCTACGTTTGTGTTTTCTTGCTGTACTTTATTGCTCTTCCATAAACTGAAAGCTGCCAGAGCACAGGCATTACTGTCTACAGTGGAGGAAGGTTTACATCATTCTGAACTGAAGTGCTCCCATCCGAAAGAGGAGCCCCTGCTCCAAAATTGACACCTTCTAACTTCACTGAAGTATGCAGCTAACCACACAGACAAAGTAAAAAAAGTACTGGGAGGACAGATTTTTTTTCAAATGAGCCAAACATTGCGTTGTTTGGCGACAGTGACCAAGGGCATGTTTAAACTAGTTAAGATGAGGCATGCAACCCAAAAATAGGTACCAACTGTTTGATAGCTTGGTGCTAGTGTGACTTCATGATCTTTTATTGTACCAAAGCTGTGGAATAATAAAGGATTAAATATGACAATAGTTTTGGATTGTTTTTTTTTCTGTTGCATAAATTAAAGTAATAAACTTTATGGTTTAGCCTAAACTGGAACCTATCCTGGACGACATCAAGGTAGACCCTGGACAGGTCATCATTAAAACATAGGGTTAACAAATGAACTGAAAACATGCACTCCCCCACCGATATGATTATTCTGAACAGTCAGTTCAAGAATTTTCAGCTAATGCAACATTCATGCCTTTAAATCTGCAGGAATGATGATAGGCCCCCAGAAAACTAAAGTATAAACATGCAAACTGCCCATGGAAAGGCTCCACCTGAGGTTTAAACCAAGAACTCTCCTGCCATGAGGTGGCAGGGCTTAGTGAGTCAGTCATGCAGTCCTTCAAACTCATTTCATTCAGTGAATGCTGGGTGTAATTCTGACACTCATGTACCGCAGGTTGCTTTGCTGGATTTTTGCTTCCATCTGCTGTTCGAAAAGTAAACCAGATCAAGAGCAATAACTTTCTCTGTCATTGTGCAAAGAAAGTGTGAGTAACCTTGGTTGTATTTAATAAGGACATCCATCCATCTAGCAACTTCCACTTCTCTGGATTTGGGTGCTGGACCAGCGGTGTATATATATATATATACATATATATATATATATATATATATATATATATATATATATATATATATATATATATATATATATATATATATATATATATATATATATATATATATATATATATATATAAAGCATCAAAGGGAAAATTTTATGTCAAAATTTTGAAATAAATAAATAAATAAAAAGGTACCAAAAATACAAATAACCATTAAACTAATTTGTTGAAAGACACCAATTTATCTATTTATTTATTTATTTAGTTTCCTTTGACTCGTTGATCAATTGGTTAATCAAAGACAGCTGCTATTCTTGCCAGGAATTTGGGTATGAAAATCCCATATCAGTGTATAATACACACATCTAAATTATAGTTAGTGAAAAGCTTGCTCAGGACTTCTAAAAATATATGCCAGGAAGAAACACGTGCACATTATGCACACAAAAACACACACACGCACACAATGCATTGCTTATTGTAGCTGGGGTTTAAGAACGTTGGTCAGACAGTTGTAAAAAGTTGTCAAATAGTCAATTATAGTCAGCCAAATAGGACTGGAGGTTTATGTGCCAGTATTTGTGTGTGAATGCCAATGTATGCGGACAGGAAGTGGTGGTGCCTGGTTTGAGGTCAGTGGCAGGAAAGAATGGTAGCTATGCTGTTGCTGAGACAGCGACTGGTCACAGCACAAGGTTTGGGTTTCCGGACACGCTGCAGCCTGAAACCACATCCCACCGTCACCCCTTCCATCCCTCTATACCTGCTGCATCAATACACAGATAATGACACTGTTTATTCATTTCCACTTTATAGCTACTGTTGCCTTTCAGACATTTTCACTACATCCCTTTCTCTTTTTCATCTCCCCTCCACATCCCACAATAGCCAAACACCCAATTCCATAGCCACTGGTATTATATAAAATGCTTCCTTACTAAATGCTGCCCCACCCTTCTCTTTAAACATTAAACACTGCACAACAGTGTGACCACAGGAACTAGAGGGCCGTGTTTCTGTGCTGTTTACTAGCTTGAGGCCTACCGCATTCCACTCAAACAGATCTGGGTCCACAACCTATCCACAAAAATTAAGAACGGGATGAAAGGATAATACATAATAATAACTTTTCTGAACATCTGCTACAACGTGCTCGAAAGAAGCAGCAGATGAGAATATTGGGAAATCGTGCGAGGGTAGTAAATGAAAGCAAATGATGAAACATTACAAAATATAGTTCCAGTCAACCAATAAAAATCCAAATTAAAATCAAATTCTCTCCGATAAAAGTGTGTTTAAAAGGCAGATTTTGAGGAGGTTATTGACACTGCTGACCTGCTTTCCTGAGGCAGCTCCTTTTACAGTTACGGGGCTTTGACCTTGAATGCTCTGTAACCTCTGGTCTCGAGGCGTGCCTTTGAAACAAATAAAAGTTTTGAACACCACAGTCTGCGTACAATGGGACTTAAATGAGGCTTAAAGGTCAGGAAAAAAATAAAGCGAAAGGTCTAAGAGAGCCTCAAAAGTCAACTTCAGACCTATTCTAAAGCACACCAGGAAAGAGTGCGAGGACACCAATTAGATTTCTTTTGGTTTGTGTTAAGTATTGTTGCTGAGTTTCTACACTTTAAAGTACATTGAAAATTTTTGGTTGAGGCAAGGGGAGAGACCTTTGTGGTAATAAAAACAGAAAGAGATGAGAGAGGGTAAATTGGCCTGTGCCTTTAAAAGCTGGACCGGATCATGTTTTGGAAACACAATAAAAAACAGGACTGCAAGTGTTGCGTTTACTGTTCAAAACTCAGGCCATTACAGGAAATGACATGATATCCTCACAGTAAGAAAAGTCATTATCTGTATTGCTGACTTTGATATTAGCATGTCAAATATTTTAAAGGGTGAGTACAGTTACTGCTTTGTGAGTCTTACTTTGGAGACAAGATACCGGTAGATATAATCACTACCCTAATCACACCAGCAGATGTCAGCCTTGCCACAGAAACATGTCCAGGATGCAACTGCAGATGCAGGGCAGTGGGTTCAACAAGATGTGTTGAAAAGCTTGAAAACCATCAATTGAACTGCTTGAAAGTTGCATCTTTTCTTTATTTATTATTATCATCTTGAAAGATAAACCATTCATGCTCACACACCTATATAGTAACTCTGGTTACGGATCTCCTCTAGTGAACTATTTGCTTTAAAAAAGACAAGTATATCACATGAACAATTTCAGCACAGATGTAAGATCTTTTTTGGAGTATCTTTTTAAAAAGAAATCATAGTTAATCATTATTTCTTTGAAAAAGTTGAATAATCAGAATGTTTCTGGATTTGATGTAATTCTTATAATGTTACGTTATTTTCTATATGTGTATTTTTTTCTTTAAAAGGAAAAAGATAAAGGAAAAAGTTGTGCAGTGTAGTTTGAGTAAAGCCAGAGTCCTTACAAACACCAGGAAACTGGACCACATTACACCGGTCATGAAATCACTACACTGGCTTCCAGTGAGTCAAAGGATAGTTTAAAATCTTACTGCTGGTCTACAAAGACCTGAATGGTCTTGGACCAAAATACATGCTTGATCTGTTAGTTCCTATGAAGCTCCCAGACCCCTGAGGTTCATCTGGATCTGGTTTGTTGTGTGTCCCAAGAACAAGAACCAAGCAAGGTGAGGCAGCGTTCAGTTATTCTGCTCCTCACCGGTGGAACAAACTTCCTGTAGACCTGAGGTCTGCTCCAACTGTAGATCCTTTAAATCAGGCCTAAAAACATTACTGTTTACTGAAGTGTACTCCTAAATTAAATACTTACCTGCTGTACTCTACTGCCCTTGCTTGTTAACAACTTGAGCTTTTTTTAATTTTACTTCTGTTCTTATCATTGGAGCAGGAAATGAAACAAAGTACTAACATAAATCTGTTTAAAAAGAGATACAAAAAATTATTTATTAGGTATATGGAAGAGGAAATGGGTTAGCGAGGAGTGTGATAAGCAATAGGGAAAAATGGTATATTATACTTCCTTAAGATATGTTTAGATATTTATGTGGATATTTATGTAGTATATATTATATGTTGAGAGGGATAGTTATAATTATGTAATATATGTTATATATTTATTATGTATGTAGCATATATATATTTATCGGGATATGTATGTAGTTTATATAGTATATATTTATATACATTTATATGATATTTGTATTTTCTATATATTGATATAATATTTATGTAATATTTATATTTTCTATATACTTATGGATAATTATGTAGTAATAGGCATGTTTATGTAGTATTTATATTGACTATATTTATATGGATATTGTGTAGATATAATAATAACAATAATGAAAATTCATAGAGTTATAAAGGGGTAGAAACTAGGAAAAAGTGTATACTTCTTCCTACTCCTTTTTCGAACCTATGTGCATATGAAGATGTTACTGTTTATTTTTATTTTTAATATACATGTTCGAAATAAATTCATTCAAATTCATTCATCATTTTATTTCATCTTATTTCTTATTTACTGTTTAACTGTGTCTTGCTGCTTTTAATGTTGATGTAAAGCACTGTGAATTACCTTGTGTTGAACTGTGCTGCAGCTACACAATAAACTTGCCTTGCCTGGTGATGAGCGGCGCATGCGCAGAGCTGCAGCCCTCGCTCAGCTGACCAACATGGCGGCCTGTGGCAGCAGCGAAGACGTCGCCGTGATTGGCAACACCGACATCACTTCAGCGGAATCGGAGAACAACCTCATAAACACGGTCGTTCTTCAAGTTCTTTATAACATACGTTTTTGACGTTTAAATCCATCGTTTCCTGTCGATAATGCATTCCGACTGCGGCGTGAGTTAGCTAGATAAGTGTCAAGCCTGAATTATGGTTCCGCGTTAAATCGACGGCGTAGTGTGCGCGTCGCCGCGTACCCTACGCCGTAGGCTCTGCGTTGGAGTAACGCGGAACCATAAATCAGCCTTTAGCAATGGAGACTTTCCACAATTTTTTTTCTCCATTAAGAAAAAGTATATAAGTGGTTGCATTTTTATGGAGTGTTAATTTGCTTTAGTGATATTTTCAACCACCACCTCTGCACTTAAAAGTCAAGAGTTACAAAATAAGCCTTCGCTCGCGGTTTCCCAAACTTTGTAAAGAATGTTGCTGCTTTTCCTGCGTTTACTTTCACCAAGTGTCATCCACATCTTTGCGTTTTATCTTCAGCCGTGATTAATGGAGCATCTTAAAGCAAAAAAATACGTAATTCTGGGTTGTACTGCAACACATTTGTTTGTACTTTGTAAATGTGTTTCTCGTGACGTGACACGCCTTTGATCACGCTCTGCACCTTTAACATTTACACAAGACCAATAGTTTTTCATTTCCCCTAAGGCAAGGCAAGGCAAATTTATTTATATAGCACAATTCAACACAAGGTAATTCAAAGTGCTTTACATTGACATTAAAAGCGGCAAGACATAATTAGACAGTACATAATTAGACAGTAAATAACAAATAAGATTGAATAAGATGATAAGAAAAGAAGTAAAATAATAAAGAGCACAAGTTGTTAAAAGTAAGGGCAGTAGAATACAGCAGATACGTTTAATTTAGGGGTACGCTTGAGTAAACAGTAATGTTTTTAACCCTGATTTAAAGGAGCTGACAGTTGGAGCAGACCTCAGGTCTACAGGAAGTTTGTTCCACCGGTGAGGAGCAGAATAACTGAACGCTGCCTCACCTTGCTTGGTTCTGGTTCTTGGGACAGACAACAAACCAGATCCAGATGAACCTCAGGGGTCTGGGAGCTTCATAGGAACTAACAGATCAACCATGTATTTTGGTCCAAGACCATTCAGGTCTTTGTAGACCAGCAGTAAGATTTTAAACTCTATCCTTTGACTCACTGGAAGCCAGTGTAGTGATTTCATGACCGGTGTAATGTGGTCCAGTTTCCAGGTGTTTGTAAGGACTCTGGCGGCAGCGTTCTGGATCAGCTGCAGCTGCCTGATAGATTTCTTGTTAAGGCCTGTAAAGATGCCATTGCAATAATCCAACCTACTGAAAATGAATGCATGAATAAGTTTTTCCATGTCTTGTTTACACAGAATCCTAATGCTCTTAATCATTTTTTCTTCATTTCTTCATTTCTTCTTCTTCTGGTATGTAGATGGTGGAAAGAGGCACAGCTCTGTTGAGAAAAATGGAGATAAGTGTGGCAGAAGCAGAGAAGAGGACCGGGAAGAACACGGTTAACATGCAGGAAACCTACACCGTCTACCTCATAGAAGTGCGGTAAGTGGTAAACTGGAGTCTCAGCTGACATGCAATCACTTTATTGCATATGCAGTTTTCTGATACTGCAGTAGCAGTACATGCATGCATCTTAAAGGGAAAGTTCGTTTTTTTACAACCTGGACCTTATTTCTGGCATTTTTTATGGTCGTATACTCACCCAGAAAAGTTTGGTGTCATTTGGAGTCCTTCGGAAGATATTAGGGGTTTTTTTTGCGAGTCGCTTCTCCATATAACGGTAGTGAATGGGGCACAGCGGGACACAGACGATGCAGCGTCTAAATAACACATGATTGCCGCAAAACTCTTCATTTATTTTATGAATCACTAGATCTGCTTCCAGGACCTGTTGTCTTCATCCGGGGCTGTGTGTGTAACAAATAAATCAGTTTGTAAACAAGACCTCTGACCTGCATGACGTCATCTCTGTGCGCGCACTCTGTCCTCCGTTCAGTGAGCTCTTCAGCCGTATACTCTGGCTCAAAACGGTAAGGACGTCCATCATATTCAAAGTCGTCGTCCACAACCTCAGAATTTGACAAATATTCAGACATGTTTCAAATAACTAACAGTAAACTAACAGTAGCGAACTCCAGCTGTACACGGAGCTGTGTCTGCGATGCAGAGGTCTTGTTTACAAACTGATTTATTTGTTACACACACAGCCCCGGATGTAGACAACAGGTCCTGGAAACAGATCTAGTGATTCATAAAAGAAATGAACGAGTTTCGCGGCAATCATGTGTTATTTAGACGCTGCATCGTCTGTGTCCCGCTGTGCCCCGTTCACTACCGTTATACGGAGAAGCGGCTCGCAAAAAACCCCCAAATATCTTCCGAAGGACTCCAAATGACACCAAACTTGCCTGGGTGAGTATACGACCTTAAAAAATGCCAGAAATGAGGTCCAGGTTGTAAAAAAACGAACTTTCCCTTTAATACAGCACTGCTGCAAGCTTGCAGATCAGCTGGGGGTGTTTGAGTAGTAGGACCACTTAGATCTATAGATGCTAATGAATGAATGAATGAATGATTGAATTTTTTATTATTTTTTTATTTAACCTTTATTGAACCAGGTAGTAGCCCATTGAGATCAAGGATCTCTTTCACAAGGGTGACCTGGCCAAAAGGCAGCAGCGCACGTCAAAACAAATAAAATCACAAGGTTAAAAGACAGAATACAAAACAATAACAGAGGAACAACGTAGCAATAAAATGATAAAACCACGTCTTATAAAGTGCAGATGCATAGGAGGTCACAGCCAGTTAACAGTAGGTAATCACATCAATCATATAAAGTGCAGATGTTGAGGAAGACATAACTACAATCAGGTACAGAGACACTGTCCAATGCTTTCACGCTCTAGGTCCTTCAAGATCGAACCAAAGTCATTGAAGGATATCAGGTCCGTCAGTTTAAAGTCTTTCTGAATGAAGTTTATTCAATCATGATAACACAAAACACCAAAAAAACATTGTGCACAGCATTGACATTTCACACAAAACCAATAATCATGCGTTGAACAATGACTGAAAAGGCATAGGCAGAAGCAAACTGCTTATAAAAGCCTATCCTATATTACCAACTTTATTTTTTTTGGCTACCAACCTCCAGAAAACCAAGGAGACAATAGAAAAGTGAAGAAACAACAAAAGGCAAAGAAACAACAGAAAAGCAAAGAAACATTAACAGATAGTCAATCACACTTATAAGCTTATAGCTTATAGCTTTACAAACCATTTTCTTAAAAACCAAAAGAGAATGACATGTTTTTAAATTTATGTTGGCATCATTCTTTTGTTCTCCTGTTGCTGTTAGTATTTAATGCATTTTATTGCTCAGTCTTGATCTGTCCTAATTATTGCATTTCTTTTTACACTTACATTATTTGATAATGTATGAAACAGAAAGTATATCAGTCAGGAAAAACAGTCACATGTCATACAAACAAAAGTTAACCTGGTTAAAATAAATTAGGCCGGCATTTCCATTCTAAATTGGTGTATTGAATTAACATAGTATTGTTATTTTGACAACTTAATATAACTATATGCAAAGATTTGGTATGTGCCAAAATATAGTGGATCATTCATAATATTGTCAGCCCATATATTTCTGGTATATATTAAGACTCTATGACTATGACTTGCAGTTCAGTTTAATGTATTCAGTTATCAAACAACGAAAGAGCAGCAAAACAAAGACAAACTGACAGGGTGTAGGTTGAAGCGTTGCTTATACTGAACCTACCCTTGTAACCTACCATGAGCCCGTCAAGTCAAAGGAAAGTATCAAAGGAAATTTACTGCATCTCATTGCTACAATTAAAATGAAACAAAACAAATACCAGTTCTTGTGAAAATAAAAAAACATTGCATCTCAGCTTCTCCATACTAATTGATGGGCTGATTGAGTTGAGTCTTTAGAGTCAACAACAGTTTGCAAACAATATATCTGTACATGTATTGTAAAAAGCTGTGACTGCAAACACTGACTGATTTTATACCCGTTATTTTTTGTGAATGTATACTCACCCGGTAATACTTTTAAGGAAAGAATCCTGTCTACATTTTCCTCTTTTCTTGTGGCACAAGTTGCTTGAAGCAAGATCAATATTGCAAATGGCTTAGGGTTTCTTAAAAATGTGGAAAAATCATGTTTATTCCTATTCTTCTGTGTGAAGGCCAGTTGAATCTGTGCCCGAAGGAGGTACGCCAGCTGCACCTGACACTTTGTGGAGACGCTATAGTGAGTTTGAGCTGCTCAGAACTTACCTCCTGGTCACCTACCCCTATTTCATCATCCCCCCACTGCCAGAGAAAAGGGTGAGAGACGCAGAAGTGACGAAACTTAGTCATAAACAAAATTCATTTCATGCACGTTGATGAATATAACTGTTTGCTTTTTGCTTCTACCGTTCAGTAAATGATGATGATGCCTTGTTTTTTCTAGGCTGAGTTTGTTTGGCATAAGCTTTCAGCGGACAACCTCGACCCAGATTTTGTTGAACGACGGAGAGTTGGTCTAGAAAACTTCCTGTTGCGTGTTGCCTCACATCCTGTCCTTTCCAATGACAAAATCTTCCTTCTCTTTCTCACAGAGGTTAGTAACTTAACGTCTAGCTTTTAATGTCACTTTGGAGTCAGTTACAATACATTAAACATGCACAATTTAACTGTAGTGTAACTAAGATTTTGAAACTAATATTATCCCAAATGCTGCTCTCGGATTCAGATAAAGAGAAAGAAATGTAAAGCAAAGATTCCCATATAAAGGTACTGTATAGTACTATGCCATGTCAGTATAGATTGTGAACTGTATTTCTTAAGCTCCCTGCAGTAACCACCCAGTAATCCTAGACATTTATGGCACTTTTCCACTTGTACCTACTCGGCTCTACTCATCTCAGCTTGGCTCGATTCAACTCGGACTGGTTTTTTTTCCCATAACAATTCAGCACCTGGAGCAGAAGTAGGAGTGAAGCTGCTGTGACGTATTTCATTGTGTGGTCTAAACGAAGAAGACAACAACTCCAAAGATGTAGAACATAGGGGAGACGATATATGGGCTGCTGGGTCTGTGACTTGTGTTCGAAATCAAGTTGAAAAAAATGAGAGTGAGAGAATCTTCAAGCGGCGACTCTTTTTAATTTTTTTTAGTTCGTCTCAGCGCTGCTGAAAAGTCTGGTAGCCGCGAGCAGATATGAAATGATAGAGCTCCTGGTAGATCTTTTTGTTCCTTATTGCCCGTCTAGATCCCTTTTTAATATTCTCCTCAGCCACCAGGTTTATGAACATCTGCGCCTCAGAGTTGGATCACGAAACAGACATTTGCGATGCCATTGCTGGTCGAATAAAATTAACAAGAAGCCGTCGTCAGAGTCGCTCTTTTGCTGATGTCACATCCTGACTCAGACGTCTGACTCCCAACCCCCTGACCAATCGGTGGCATGCAGACGTCAGATACAGCCCGATTCAGCCCGCTTAGAACCTCGGCAGAGTAGAAACAGAAAAAGTATCTACTCAGCACGGGTAGATCCCTAGTGGGAAAGTGCCAAACCGAGTGGAGGCGAGCGGAGCCGGGCTGAGTAGGTACTAGTGGAAAAGTGCCATTAGAAACCCAGTAGTTTCTGCTGCAGAACCCTTACATGCACCTAAACTAACTACCGTAACTCTTTATCTGTTAATGTGGATATAGAATTTATTGCGCTCGTAGTTAAATTTTGCCAAATTTAAATGAGCTTTTTCATCATATCCTGTCAGAAAAGACTGAGTTAGTTTAGTCTCCCTGTGTTTAGTTGTAGTATAATAGTCTTCTTGAAGACTTCATGTTGCCACATTCTGGTTGATGTCCTTGTCTGTCTTGTGTCCAATAAATGTCCTCAGGAGAAAGGCTGGAGGGAAGCCGTTTTGGAGACAGGTTTCCAAGACAAGGTACAGTTAGTTGTGCATGATTACTTTCACAGATGACTGTCTGTCTTACAAAAGTCTTTTAAATTCCTCACCCTCAGTTTCTTGAATGCGACTTCTGTTGACAACAAAAGCTGTTTCAGCATCGCTTGATCTAATCAGCTCTTAATTGTATAAAAGTATATTTTCACTGATTTTCCAGAATACCACAATAAAATTTATGTTCTGTTTTTACCAGGTGGATTCCAGACTTAAGTCTTTGAATGCCACATTCAGAGTCAAAAACCCTGACCAGTAGGTTCAAACACCGGTTCTTTTTTAAATGTCCCACACAAATTTAAAACTATAAATGTGAATCAAAAATAATCATGAAGACTAACACAAGTCATTATATGATAATACTTTGTGGCTATTTTGTAACCGGATGTTTGAAAATTACTCATCTTAGTTAACACATGCTGAAAATGAAAACTAGTGTCAGAAAACTGGTTCAGAAAATAACATAGAAATGTTTTGTTCTTCAGGCGTTTCATAGCACTGAAAAACTACAGTGATGAGTTGAACACCGTCATCTCTCAGCTACTCAGGGTGAGAGCGGTAAGTTTCGGTATATGCAAACACACACTTATTCATGCGTGCCATATAAATTTGACACAGGCTTTGTTTTTGTTCATGTTTTATTTGTTAACCAAATTGGCTAAGGCTACTTTTAAAAAGTCCATTGACTTCCACGCCCTTATCAACTGTGAAAAATAAAAAAGGACAATGAATCCTTTAGTTTGCCTAGTTTTTTTTATTCACCAGCTTATTCATATATTCTTTTGGCTTTCCGTAACAAAGGCATAAAGGCTCACCATCACCCACGAGTATTAATATGGGGAAACACTCGAAGGCTTTTAACAGTAATACAAACATGCTTCAGTTCACATGAAGTATATTAAATGAGGAACTGAAAACAAGGGAACCTGGCGTCAAAAAAACAACAAAATACTTATTGGCTGTTTTAATTGCTATTTTTACAGCGAGTTGCTGACAGACTTTATGGTGTTTACAAGGTCCATGGTAACTACGGCCGAGTTTTCAGGTAAGACTCTTGTAGTATCATTTTTCACAATTATTAGGTGATAGCATTACTCCATGTTTAAAAACTTAAACAAACAACATAAGTCATTTAAATGTGTGTGTATGTATGTATGTGTAAATATATATATATATATATATATATATATATATATATATATATATATATATATATATATATATATATATATATAATTTACTGTATCCATCTAGAATTGATCTGCATGGTTGCAGATTACATGAATTACCCAGATCATTGTATCGTTATCATGATGGACTTGCGTAAGATCCATTTTGCATGAAGATACCAGCTTTTGTCTTAACCCTTTTATTTATTTTTTATGTCTCTTTCTTAATGCTTTATTTAAAAAAACAAAACAAGAAAGCAAAAATGATCTGATATTAGGATGTGCTTTTGTTGTTTTTTTTTTTTTGCCATTTGTATACATCTGAAAAGGTAAGGTTGTCCTGTATTTGCTTTGGAGATTTTCAAACACCAAGACTTTAATTCCCACCAGCTGGTGGTGCAGTGCCAGGAAACCTGAATGTGCAGATTACAAGTGGCGCTTTCAGCATTACATAACAGTTTCAGGGGGGTTGAGAAATTGAGAATGACAGTGAGGGTCCCAAAGAAAGTGACTGAACAGCAGGTTGATTGAGGAAATAAATGAAGAGTGGAGGCTAACTTTAATATAATGGTGATAAATGCTGCAGAGTTGTCAAACATCTGCCGTGCAGCGATAAAGGTATGGTCTCAGACTATGTAATGTGTGGAGATGGTGACTGCAAAAAGACCACCTGTGAAATACAGACAGTGCAAGAAAACATCTGCTTCTGTAAAGTCAACTGGAGGGGTTTGAATTGGTGGTTGAAAAACAAAACAAGAAATGAAAGACTGGCCATATCTTAAGCCATTACTCACCTGAACGCTTTGGAAATCAGCAGAGAGTTGAACTCACCTGCCAGCGACTTTAAAGCCAGGCCTCAGCAGCTACAGACAAATGTTGTGGCATAACAGCCTGCATTTGTGGTGTGGGACAAACCTTGTAAGTGCTTTTAAGACTTTCTAAGTTAGGGACTAACAAGCGGCTGCATTTCAAAAGTTTTTAGTGCACGTAGAGACTGTCTTAAGCAGGGTACACACATAAAGATTATTGGGCTGTTTTTGTCCTGATTTTTCCCTTCCCGACCAACTCCTGATTATTTTAAATCTTATCAGATTATCCTGTGGTCTGAGGTGCGTTAAGACTGAATTTGTCCCGATAATCGGCTCAGAAACAGGTTTGGGCTGACAATCGCAAGTATTGAACTTGTTCAACGTTCCAACAAAAAGTCTTAATGTGTGTGTGGGGGAACCCGAAAATGTTGTGACGTGGAACAGAATGTAGTCAATCGAGAGCAAGCGAGCTAGTGAACGTGACAACAACTCACCTCGAGCTCGCTCAGTGGACTATTCGGTCCGTGTTAATGCCATTTTCAGGATTTTTTCCGTGGTCTTTTTTTATTTCAGGATTTTTCCGAACACAACAGTCCCAAGACCACCATCATTTCTTCGTCTTGTCTATCTTCTTCCGTGGTGTTGTGTTTTCTGGTTGCTATGGCTGTTGCTATGTTTCGTTTGTCTTAAATTGCATTTGATCACTCAAGATTTCTGGCTAGGAGGCCGAGAATCTTGACGAGTTGCAGCACAGAATCGTTGCATATGTGGTGTGCTGTACTGAGATTATTGGAGTTCATCAATTTATCACAAACAGTGCGATAAATACTACAAAGAAATGTTTTATCTTTACGTGTGGGGTCTCTACAGAGAAAGAAATCTCTTCTGATGTAATAAAAAAAAAAAAAAAAAAGTAAATCTAAAAATCCTTGTGTTTTACTCAAAACTTCCCTCGGGTTTTGAAGAGAAGTAGCTATCTCTTTATCAATAAGTCATTAAGCTATGTTTAAAAAAACAACACTCAGACCTGTATCAAAAAAGAAAAAAAAAGCCCTTTCACAAGATGAGACAAGATTTAGTACTAAAACAAAATAAAAATCATTGATTATAAATAAGATAATTCACCATAATGTATCTGAAATATTGTCAAAAAACTAACTTTTAGGTTGTACTGTCTGAGAAGAGATTACTTTTTAAGTCAAGTTTAACAAATGCCTCAATGTTGACATTTCCAGTGAATGGAGCGTTATAGAAAAAGAGATGGGAGATGGACTGCAGAGTGCCGGCCACCACATGGACACGTAAGTACCAGACTACAGATATTCCCTTAGTGTTGTACTTCGCCTCAGCTGCCTAATAAGTATGATTTGGGGTTCATGTGTCTAGGTATGCTGCCTCAATAGATGACATTCTGGAAGAAGAAGAACATTATGCAGACCAACTGAAAGAATATCTCTTCTACACTGAGGCTGTGAGGTAAACGGCTAAAAGGGAAAAGTCATCAAATGCCAGATTCTGTGGTCTTGCCACTGCACAGAAACACATGAATGTTTGCTCTGAAGCAAGGGAGTAAAACATTTTTTTGTATATTTCTGAGCAGAGAATGTTTAATATCGCCATAAACAGTTTGCTTTAGAATACCCACATCTGGAAAAAAGCTAAATGGAAAACATAAATCCACAAACAGACCAGAACCCCGCTGACCCAAGTTCCTAACTGTCACCATAAGCAAAATAAAAAGCACATCTCAGCAGCCTTTTTAACCCTTGGACTTGCGCAATAATTTAAGATGCAACCGGTAATACTCTAACCCCACTCACTCCGTCAAGGCGTTTCAATCCACGCTTATTTAAACTGGATTGAGCTTATTTGATTGGACTTTTACAACATATTGATTCCTTTCATTTTTAGATTTGACATTGTAGATTTTCTAGTGTATTTGGGACACAAGCCCCTCTGTAGGGGGGTAGATGTGCTTGTGTATTTGGGACTACTGTCCTGATGGTTTGTCCAGGTTTCAGCTTTCAGACAAATGACCTCTAATTTGCCTGAGAGAATACTTTGGTGTACGTAGGAGTTAATGGTTACTGTTGAACTTGTGACTGGCAGGTCCTCACAGCCTTTCCACTGTAAATCAAACACAAATCATAACTCCTTCACCACTGTGCTTGACAGTTGGGAATGAAGTCTTTGTGCTGATATCTTGGGTCTGATTTCTGCCGAATGTGCCACTGTGTATTTTGGCCAAACCTTTGCACTTTTCATTCAGTCTTAGTGCAATGGGAAGATCGTGAACCTTTCTGAGCAGTGCATGGTCTGATGTACATCCCTGGGAAGACTGACGGCAGTCTTGAATGTTTCTTACTTGTAAATAATCTTTTTCACGGTAAAATTATGGACTCTAAAGCCATTTCCATACAATTTCGATTTTAAACATTACCAGATGATGAGGATGAAAATAGATGTCTTTTAGTTCTGAGTTCTACTATCATTCGTCCATGGCATTATGTTAACACGCCTAACTGCTCCATGACATCAAACCGTCCAAGCGTTTGCTCTGGTAGAATTGGCCACACTTGCTGATGATTATTTAATCAAGTACATTTGATTTATTGCACCCAGCCGCTACTTCCACACGCTACTTCCACATCTGGTTTAATGTTTGTTAATAAATAATCACAAGGCATAATGTTCAATGGGTTGTTAATTTGAATTTATAGTGACCTAATTTTCAGCTCTGGTTATGACCACATGTATGTTTCTTTGTATATTTGTTTATGCTGGGATTTATAAAACCTTAAGAAGTTAAACAGGGTTTACTTTGTTTTCACATTTGTAATAAATATTACTTCATCTACGGGTGCTTGCAGGCATGTTATGTTTACTCCTTATATGCAGCGCTCATTCTAATATGTTGTAAAAGTGTTGTGTGTCATCACAGACAAATCTAATTATGTTTAAAAAGAAACCTATATAAGATATTGGTGCGGTTCAGTCTTGGTATAAGGTCAGTACAACAAAATATAACTTCTTTTTTTTTCTCCATTGTACCATTACTCATTTAACTCAAATGAAGCCAGAAAGTGGGGGGTCATATGGTCGGTCGTAATTACCTCCATGATTTACTCCTTTGAACGTTCAACCTTTCCAGCAAAAAAGTTGAAGCAGTTGTTTTTTATGAATTAATCAGACTCTTACTTCACTGTGAAGGAATTTTGGTCCATTCTTCCGAACAACATTGATTCTGTGCTTCAGCCGGTTGAGGTTTTTAGGCATTCACTTATCTTAAGGTTCTCTCAAGGTCCACGAAACTGCACTCGGGTGTAGGACCAAACTTTGACTCACCATTCAAAACCAATGCTTTCATTTTTCTGCCACTCTGTTGTTGATTTGCTGGTGTGATTTGAGTTATTGTGCTTTTGCATGGCCCAGATTCAGCCAAGATTTAGCTGCAATACAGATGGCTTCACATTTGCCTCTAAAGTACTCTGGAATACAAAGGAGGTCATGATCCACTTGATGACTACAGTATTGCAAAACGATCCCAAATGATCACCTATCCACTGGTTTGCTTGACGGTCGGTGGGTATGAGACGTTGATGCTGAAATGCTCTGATTTTCTGCAAACGGCGCTGAGCATTGAAGACAAACATCTCCACTTTGGTCTTATCAGCCTAGAGGTTGTTGTTCCAGAAGGCTTGTGGTTTGTTCAGGTGCAGTTTTGCTAACATCGCCCAGTCTGACCTTGGAGTAAAACTGCTGAGATGTTGACTCCTTGGAGGACTGGCTTAATTTTTGTCAAATAAATGATGTTGTAGGGTAAAAAAAAACTGAAGTTTGTTCAGCCGAGGTTGCATTTATGTAATTCTCAGACCCACTGCAATCAGAAGATTTTTATTTAGTAAAATCGTAGGATTGAAAGAGGGGATACCAACTTTTACACATGATTTAATAATGTCTTTTTAATTGTCTTTTTGTTTGTATGTTTGTCACTTTGTCCGTGTATGAAGGTCAGTGTGCAGGAAACATGAATTGATCCAGTATGAGTTGGAGACGGCGTCGCAGGACCTCACTTATAAGAAACAACAGAAAGAAGAGTTGGCAACTGGGGTAACACACCCTCACACAGCTTTTTTTATTTATATTATTATATATATGTGTGTGTATGTATGTATGTATGTATGTATGTATGTATGTATATATATATATATATATATATATGAAATAAATTACAATATTAAGGTCTCATATCCAGATCAAAAAATATTATTTTTTTTACCTTTGTAAAATGTCCAGCATGTCGTTTTGTTGCTGGCAGCCCAGAAGATCCCTCAGTGCACATACTGTTGTATAAGTCGCCAGATACAAAGGTGTCTCTGTTTATTAATATATATACTGCAAGGAAAAACAAACGCATCCAAATTTCCAAACTGAACAGAAACTTGTTTCCAAGATGCACCTTTGCCCTCGAGGTTTTGTTTCAACCACAAAGTTATGTCACACAGTTCAAGGAGTTCAAAACCACACAGTGTCAACTGTTTTTTTTTTTTTCCTCTCCAATTTGCCTTCTTTGCCTGGACTTACATCTATCGACTTTTTATTTCTTTAACGAGGTTGATGTTTGAGCTTGCTGAGCTTTACTGGGTGCGATGACAAACCAACATTACTCGGCACAAGCTTCCGAAAATAATGCCTTTGTTGTTCTGACTGAATGCATCATTTAGCCAAAAACACAAATGTCACACACCACCATTTTAAGTTTAATGTAAAGACTGAGCATTGCAGACATGCAGTGTAGTATTCCGATCAATATAAGAAAACTTGTTTTCCCATTTGAGTTGATCAAGTCATAATTTAATGTCTTTTTTTTTTTTTCCTGTGTGTCTGTGTTTGAGTTTAGACGGTACGAATATTTTCTCTGAAGGGAATGACCAGTAAATTGTTTGGCCAAGAGAGTCCTGAACAGAGGGAGAGCAGGATAGCAGCCCTGGAAGAGAGTATCCTGGAGGGAGAGGAAGCGCTCAAGGAGAAGAACGCCGAGTCCCGGTACGTCCAACACCAGATCATCAACCGTCCACTTTGTCTGTCCTTTAAAGCCCCTCACTCTCTGTACTTCGAAATGAAAATACACTACATAATCTGACAAATTAACAGTTTCAACCAACTAATTCAAAAAAGAGAAACATAACTTAATGTATTCACATTTAAGTAAGTTCTTAGTCAGTCAGGTGCAGTCTTCAAGTCAAGCAACGTGATAGATATTATTCAAGCAAAAGCCACATCTGTAATATGCAAAAAAAAAAAAGAAAGTAGGACATGAATAAATAAGGAGTTTGCCAAGTGAAGCTTTGATTTTGGTTTTGTCTTCCAGCGTGCAGTCTGTTTGCTCTCCTGTCTTATCTGTTCCACGTCAAAATATGTGTTTGTGTGTCTTTAGGGAGTTCATCCGAACAGCATGGGACGACATAGAACGTTTTAAGGAGCAGAAAGATAAAGATTTACGTGAAGCACTAATCAGCTATGCCATCATGCAGATCAGCATGTGTAAGAAGGTATGCCTTTGCTTCTATTCAAGTTCTGGCTCTTATCTCTTTATATAAAACCTCATACTTTGGATGGTTAGTATAACTCACATGCTCTTCCTCGTGTTTAATGTTCCAGGGAATTCAGGTGTGGTCCAATGCCAAGGAGTGCTTCAACAAAATGTGAGCCACTTCTCTCTCCAGTCACTTTGCACCAAACCAGGAGTCTCTCAGATTGTTCAGACTGGGACCAGCTGCAGTGTCGTGGGGATGAGTCAGCGGCCGAATACTGCGTCTACTTTGCCTGCAATTTTACAAATAATTCTATCAGTTTTCCTCTGTCTTTTCTTTCTCACTCACTCTCTCTCTCACACACACACACACACACACATTTATTTGGAAACAGTAAGACTACTTAAAAGCATTCTTAAATGAATTTAACATCTTTTAAATTCAAGTGTCTTAACGCGAGCACTACCTTTCAGTTGATCTGAGCTCCATCCAGCAGATGGTTCAAAGTTGAAGCTTTTGTCCCGAGTTGCACAGTTGAGGGCGTGCTCAAGCAGAAACTCGAGTACAAGCAATGCACCGTTTCAACTTCAGCGTCTTTCACTTAGTTTTTTTTCATCTTGAATAGAAATACTTCACAACAATTTGCTTCTTAAAATCTTGCACCTGACGCTGCACATTCATGTCACGTGTTTTATGGTTTGTATCGGGTTATGTTTGGATTACGTTGTCTCTTCGCTGAATTTAAAATCTGCATTGGCATCTTGAAGCTCGAAGATTTTGTTTGACTCCCTTGAACCTCCTAAAAATAGAAGAACAGTGTTTTTAACTTAATAAGCAGAAGTGAGAGAGTTTACGTGCTGTCTGCCTCAGAGAATAAGCTCAGTCACATTAAGCAACCCTTTCACATTTACTTCAGTCTTTTTTTTTTTCTGAAGTTGTCTTGATTGATTGAAAATTGACCAAGATTCTGATGACCAAATGCTTTGAAGGTATAGATCACAGGAGTACAACACAGGGCTCTTAAACTTGAAGTGTGTAAGATAATTGATATTGACTTTACTTTCTTTACCTGTTTACATATTTGCATACCTCTTTGTTCCACAAAGAACATCCAATGTTGTTAGAAGCCACACACATGCAGATCAATGGTTAAGACTTTACTTTGCCATCAGGATGTACGGCTTTGATAAGAATTCGTTTTTGTACAAGAACAGCCAAAAAAAGATAACTCGCCAACCTTCTCCACCCATTGTGAATGTGCCTCATCACTTTTTCTAACAGCTTTATGGAAAGTTGTGACCAAAATGTGGAAACTTCAACATTTGATTCCCACTATTTCACATTTTATGCAATAGACGAACACAACACAACAACATTTGGCATCCTTCGTATCAATCTGAGGGAAAATCCGACGCCAAATAGATCTGACATCTGAATGTTGTGCTGAGATCAGCAAATCCTACATGTTTTTTTTCTTCTTTCCTTCCAGATTTGACATTTTACTAAATGATCTCAAAGAGCCTTTGTGTTTGTGTTTTGTAGAAAATGTGTCAAATGTTATTATTGTGCTGAACTCTAATAAATTTCCTTTTGAATCATGATGCTGCATTTTTTTTTTTTTTTTTTTTTACACCAAATATTGCTTTTGTGCAGATGAGTTCAAGCTTGAAAAAACATGATGAAATGTGGCTGCTGGTTTCACTTTATTTTATTACCTTTTATTTTTCATCATTTTGTGTTCATGGATAGAGGTTCAAAAACCCTTAACTTAAAAACTCTGAATATATATATCTCAGTATTAATTTAAATTAAACACTAATGCCGGCCAGAGCCCAGCTTTTTCTCTTATTTTGCCTTTTTCCACAAAACGTCTGGTAAGAAGAAAATCATGCGTTTGTATTGTGTATTCACTCCATGGTGCTGCAACACAACATTATTCCTCCATTATGAAGATCTACATGGATAAACTATAAAGAGTACAACAGCAAGATGTGTTGAGCATGACAACCATAAATGGGTGATTGATTGTAATAAAGTGTTTTTGGCCTTAAAAGGTTAAAACTAATATCTATGATCCAGTTATGAAAAGCTAGATTCATGCACACTTTCCTTTTTCAGTACAAAATATTTTAACTGAACTTTATTGCCGATTTAAAGATCGATATACAGGGTATGGTATCTTGGGATGTGAAAAGTACTGAATATTCAAAGAAGGGTGAGCTCTAGCATTCAGAAAAAAGTTAAAAAATATAACACACAATTTGTCGCAGAGAATGTGAACTAAACCTGCGAAACTGGATCGTATGAATGTATCCAGCCCTGACGTTTCAAGTTTACTGGAACTTGAACGCCTCTTACAGCGGAAATTAGTTGCAGGTGCCAACTTTGAAAATACGAGTTGTTGGCGCCACCTGCCGGCCGAGGTAGGTCTATACACGTTTCAGTTTGACAAAGACCTCAAAAAACAGTCTGGGGAAAAAAAATATATATATATATATTTACTGAGAGGCTGAGCATGAGGTAATGTGGTTTTCATGAATAGAAACATCATATTAATTTGACATTAAAACAAACCAGGTCCACAAATGTAAAAGGCCAGTAATTCTCCACTCTCCTCTGAAACTTGAAGTTCTCATAAATCCATGTATAATACAGGCTTGTGAGGCTGAAGGGAAGCCACATCACCCAAACAATTTTGATTTATTTTTTTTACAAGTGTACTATGGTCTACTTCAGGTATGTCAGTGTTAACAATCCCGAATCCCTAATATTAATACATTTTAAGTTGCCTAGGCGCTTGAGTATAGCCTCAAATTAAAATGATGACTTAATGATTAAATCACAAAACGGGTTTCAAATGGGATCCTTTGCGGATTCCCTGTAGAATTTGACATGGTTGATATTACTGAGCATAAAATTCAAATGTCTCCCAACAGTGACTTACAAAGACTGGCTGCTGTTGATCAAGTGTGAATCAACCAAGCAATCAATGCGCTCGCAGCAAACTAGCCAACCCAGTCTGCCTATAGTTGGGACAAGAGATCCGCCCACCTTAATAAAAAAAAAAAAAAAAAAAAAAAAAAAAAAACCTGAATCTTCTCTCTTCCAATCCAGACAAAAGGAGACGACAGATCGGCGGCGGCGCGCACTCAGCCAGAGCATCAGGGCACCTTGGAGCGCACAGGGATTGATCCGGCACTGACAACACGCCCTCCACATCCACCTGAGAACCCA
The DNA here is from genome assembly GCF_033807715.1 of Cololabis saira. Classification (NCBI taxonomy): domain Eukaryota; kingdom Metazoa; phylum Chordata; class Actinopteri; order Beloniformes; family Belonidae; genus Cololabis; species Cololabis saira. The sequence continues at coordinate 22,544,427 of NC_084592.1, read as the reverse complement.
CCCGGCCGAATAACTGTCCTTGTTGAAGGAGGACAAAAGGGAAAAAGACACTCGCTTTTATCCACAGCAAGAACAATACGTTCCCATGATGTCATACCTGTGGATTCTGCTATTAGGAAGCCTGCTGGCCTCGCACGCCAAGGCACAAGGTATATTAATGACCATTTTCTAATTCTGCCTATAACGTTCAAATGTATGGAAATGTGCTTTTTTTGTCTTCATGCATGCCACCTATCTATCTATCTATCTATCTATCTATCTATCTATCTATCTATCTATCTATCTATCTATCTATCTATCTATCTATCTATCTATCTATCTATCTATCTATCTATCTATCTATCTATCTATCTATGAATGTGTCTCCCATTCGTCTTTTTTTCTCTGCACCTCTCCATCCTCTCACTATATCTCTTTTTTCCTGTCTGTCTGAGTGCAGTCATCAGTCTCATTTGCCCATCTGCCTGAAACCATTTCCATGTAGTCCACCTCCAGCTGCATTCTGCTTGTTTTAATCATCCCTGATTGGATGAGTTAAAAGCTCTTCATCTCTACCACAACGCGTCCCCCCATCTGAAACCCAGACATCATCATCATCAAAGGTGTTTCATGCACTACAAAGTGCTCACGTTTTTAGGGATTTGGTCCATAGGGTGTGGTGAACTCAGTAATTATCTCCCTTCTTTTCTTTGTGACACATAATTCCTCATTTGTTTATCTGACTGACTGACTGATTCATCCCCGTCTCCTTTGCTTTTTTTTTTCTCTTCTGCATCTCTCAGAGCTCATTTTTTAACTCCCGTCTCTCCCCCTTCCTTCCTCTTCAGCTGCCCCATGGGCCTCTGCCCTTGCCTGCAGCGCATGCAACGATTTCACATTGTTCAAATGTGCAATAAAACTTGCATGGAGAGATGGGAAGCGCAGAGGAGAAATACAAGCTGGGGGAAAAAGGAGGGAAATTAGGGGATATGTTGGACAGAGATAAAGGAGAACTGTTGAGAGGGAAAACAGAGAGATATAAAAGAAAGAGGCCGCACTATCATTATGCAAACATATTCCGTTGAGAGTTAGCACTGTTGGATGTAAGTTGGTAATCTTCCTTTTCTGCTTCATTTTTTTAAACTTTTTTTTTAATACCAGATAAGCCACAAGAGAGGAAGCATCCTGAAACATACACATATGCAATGCAATGCAGTTTTTTGTCAATTATTGAATAACTTTTTTATTGCCATAATCCCCACACTTTCTTTTTCTTACTGTATTGTTATACTGTAACTTCATTTTGAAGTTACTGGACTTTGGTCCATTGAGACCGAAGGATTCCAAATGGGTGTGATTTGCAGACTTGTGCAAGCGGTTCTCACTGTAAAAGATGTGGCGCTTAGTCAGTTGCCTATGAGCACATCGTTTACCTTGCGTGTTAAAAGTTATAAAAGTGAGGGATAGGGAGTGTCGGTAACCAGATCCAGGCCCAGCTGTAGAAAACACCCAGCCCTCAACTAGTTTCAGCGCTTTACTCTCCCCTAGGGCCCTCAGCATTTGAACATGCATAAGCTTGTGTGTGTGTGTGTGTGTGTGTGTGTGTGTGTGTGTGTGTGTGTGTGTGTGTGTGTGTGTGTGTGTGTGTGTGTGTGTGTGTGTGTGTGTGTGTGTGTGTGTGTGTGTGTGTGTGTGTGTGTGTGTGTGTGTGTGTGTGTGTGTGTGTGAGTAAGAGAGTGGGAGAGAGGGGGGGGCTGATAGAGTGGGAGTAGGTGGGGTAGGCTCCAACTTTTATGTACAGAACATTGGGGAGTATGGGGAGAGTTTCATTAATGTGTATGTTTGTGTGTGTGTGTGTGTGTGTGTGTGTGTGTGTGTGTGTGTGTGTGTGTGTGTGTGTGTCCTGGAGGCAAATGAAAAGAAAAAAGAGAACCGTGTGATGTGCGTGTGTACTTTGTGTATATGCGTACACACTTGTGTGTGTGGACTTGTCCGTGTTTACACCTCCAACTGCCAACCTGTAAATCTTTTATTTTTTTATGTGGATAAGTGAAACCCACTTCCACACACACGATGCACACACACACACACACACACACACACTCTTCCATAGGGGCACATGTTTGAGGTGTACATGATTAGAGTAAACACAGAGCTCTGTGTCCCACCAACACACAAAAGAAGCATACTTAACAGAACAATGACGTCGAGGTGCTTTTGTATAACCAAACACGCACATCCACAAAGATTTGCTGGTGTACTATTACAGGGAAAGGTGGGGCTTTTACCGACACATATATGCTTATACACCCATTCATTCAGATACATATAAGTGAGCTCATAGGAGGAACCAGAAAGTTCTGTTCATTTTTGGCATTGATGACATGCCAAAAGTTCAGCTTTTTTTGTTACACCTACTAATTCCAGGTGCTATGGGTTGATTTATCTGCCGCTTTTGCTTTTTTACATCAATATAATATGTGTGACTCATACAAAAACAACCTTAATTTAAAAAAATTGGTATACATTTGTACTGTGTATAATGTTGCTAGCCAATAAAATGTTCCCACATGGATTTAACTTAGAAAATAGGTAAGAGGCCCTGACTGGAAAAGTACTACCGTGATTAATATGTTTGAGCTGCCAAGAAGTTATTTAACTCTTAACTGAAGGAGTGAGCAGCTTCTTGCTGCTTAAACAACCATGTTGGAAGAGACATCCTGTTGTTGTGGAACAGATGTTACTGTTTCAGAAGGGTCAAATTATTGGTCTGCATGGAGTAAACAACGTAACCGAGCAGGCTGCTGAAACTGCATTATTAAAGCCTGGAGGGACGGTGGTGCATCGTCATGGTAGCAATTTAGTCATTTGAGAAGAAATCTTTTACAATTGTAATTGGAGTATACCTAGATTTTTGGTCAAATCTAATACATTTAGAATATCTCCAGTGGGCATGAAAATTGGGCTCTGAAGTGATGGGTAAATGGCATGTGGTCTGTTGAGTTCAGGTTTACTCTGTTCCATGTGTGATGGCACATCAAGATAGGAAGAGAAGCCATCACATGCCTAGTATGATGGCTAGTTAACTAGTATTTACCATTAATAATATGATATGGATTCATCCCATTCACATTATAAAAGATCGGTTTAGACGTCATGAGATAAGATTTTCACTCTTGAATTGGCCTTAACCACAGAGAGAATCTTTGCATTGTACAGGAGAAAACTTTACAAGACTCTCTCATCCTCTTAACATCTTCGGTAGAAGTGATGGAAAGACAGTTTCTGACACTATGTAAGTGTATTAATGCTATGAGCTGTAATCAAAGGCTTTTTCTTAACCACACTTACAAGAAAACCAATGGGGCAGTAAGAAAGAGGGTCATTGCTGCGTATTGGAGAGGGAAAGGGCGATGACGCTCAGGGGTCCGGCCAAAAAGAAATCTTTAGATTTGAGGCACAGGAACATTTCCCTGTTCCCAGATCCCCGTTCCAGATAAAAACGTTTTGTAAACTGACTGATTATTTGGTTAAGATCTGTTATAACATGTAGTCATTTACATTGCATCTAGGCAAAATATATAAAACAAAAAAAAAACAAGTGTTTCCTGTTTCAAACCTCTTGGCGCATTTGATGTTAAGATGTACTGTAAGTTATCTTAATCTAAAAGAAAAGAAAAACGACCTGTCAGAAAGAAGAACAAACCTTTTCATGATTTACCTTCACTCCGTAGGCCAAATCGATTAACTTACTCTGACTGTGTAACAGTTAGAGGCCTCTAGCGAGGGTGGCTATGATCCCACAGCCCTGATAACCTAACCCTAAACTAAACCTCATGCTTTAACCTTAATCGTAACCGTCGTAAGAGACAACATCTGTTATATTAGACGCTATATAAATAAAATAAATAAAATAACCCTTTCATCAATAAGAACGTTGGAGAACGACATGGATCAGCATCAATGGACGTGGGAAATGTGGGAACATATAGCTGTAGCTGTAGGTAAATCGGGAAGACCCCACCCTCTAATGGCACAAAAATCTGTGTAGGATTATCAATAACTTCTTATATTATCATTCATTTGATCTCTGGAAGTTGCAGCAGTAGCAAGTTAAAAATAAGTCCAAACACATGATGTAGGACATGTAAATCAGCGAGCTGATAGGCAGATATGCTAACATGAGCTCGTTGGCAGCTGTGCTCTCTATCAGATGCTTTTCTACCTGTTAAACGCAGAGGGATTTGTGTATATTTGATCCAACTGTTTGAGTAAGCACACAATGTAACTGACAGTGTGATTCTTCCCCATATGTGTGAACCGGTTTGACTTAGTTTTTTTTTTCCTCTGGGGAGCTTTTTCCAGTTTATCAGTGTCGAGTTATGTAGTATCACACAATAGCATGCAGTCATGTCAGAGACACAGATGAGTCAGCAGCCCCGGGGGAAAGTGGTGGCAGGGAAACAGACGGAGTTTAGAGTCTGTGCGGGAGAAAGAGCGAGAGGAAAGCTGGGAAACAGACGTAAAGACCGAAAAGAAGGGAAGGAAAAGAGGGAGAGGCGCTTTTATTGCTGTGCTAACACAAAACAGGACACCCCTTACTCAAAGTGTGAGAGTGAACGCGAACATGAACTTCATATGTTCGAGAACATGTGGTTGAAACTGAGTGAGGAGGAGAAGGAGGAGGAGGAGGAGGAGGAGGAGGAGGAGGTGGAAGAGGAGGAAGAGGAGGAGGAGGAGGAGGAGGTGGAAGAGGAGGAGGAGGAGGAGGAGAAGAAGAAGCAGCAGCTCGATGAGTTGCTGTGAGCGTGCGTGCGTGTTTGGAGCTGGTAAAGGTAACTAAATGAGGAAGTGGCAAATTGATCAAATGGGAACAGAATGTTCTGCAGAGCAACTGGAAGAGAGAGTTTTCATGCATGGGTAGTTTCTCTCACTGGTTAAGCTTGAGGTGGTTCATGAGATCCACATACCTCACACACACATGCATGGAAGCACAATCGTGTGAGAAAATGTGCCTTCTCATTTCCACATTTGCTGTGAAGTGAAATCAGAAACTTGCACAGTCACACATAGGCAAACATGCCAACCAGAAATCCTGTTCTGACTAATAAAAATTCTGGATTCTTCCAGATTAATGTGAACTTTCACACTGTTGGAGGATAAGATCGGTTTCTTGTTATTTTTTTTAGAATTATTATTATAGTCGTTTCAGTCCTAAATCTTCCAAACACTGTAGGACACTCATTTACGAAATACGGCCTTCAATACATCATCGATAAAGTCAGGGATTTCAAAAGGTCTGATGAAAGTGAGCCACGCGGCCACACCCATACACTCATGTGCCTAATTGGAATCATAAAGCGCTCTGATTAATGTTTAGCTTGGATGCTGAGTTGGCGCAGGGACTTTCAGGGGGAAAAGGGAGAAAGTGTTAGAGATGAAGACTTCTTGCTTCAATTAGCTCAGGAACCGTTCAGCTGCACAACTGTGTGTGTGTTCCATGTATTTGCGTGAATGTGTATGTTTTCTTTTCTTTTCTCTTTTTCTTTATCGTCATCAGTGTGTATTTGTGTGCATGAAGTGATCCAGGGTGTCTCCAGTAACTCCCGCTGCCAAAGGATTTATGGTGTGACAGAAATACTTTAGATATTGTTCAAGCTGCTCTCCCTTAAGGCATTACTGACTCTGATATAATCTCACTTGGCAAGTCTAGAGAGCTTTTGAAATTTTCTCTCAGGAATGAAGATACCAAATGTGGAAAAATGTTTTTACTTTTTTTTTGTGTAGGCTTACTAAAAAGGTATTAAAGGTATTGAACTCCTACATTTTGGAGGTATTTGCCCTATCTTCGGGAAAATTTTTCTCCCATCTTATCATCGTTTTGCTGAGAGGAAGAAGCAACTACACTCGTGCCATAATTATGAGAAGCCTATACTCGATATTTCGGCAGAGCTCAGACGCACCGGCACAAGGATGCTGCCGAAATCAGCTGAGCGCAAGAAGGATCCAGTTAGAGCGTAGACTGCTGTTTCAGCTCCTCACATGAAACAAGGGAATGTCACAGCAGCGATCGAAGCACACGCATGCAGCTGCACACACTGGGCACATATCATGCAGAAAATGACAAAAGAGCACGTCTCCGTCATTTTCTCATTAGTACGGAGCTGCAACCCCCTGCGCTGAGGTGGAGACTTCATCGAATGCTGACGCAGGTCAGACATGATGGATGGGTCTGTCATCCAGTTGTGGCTTGAGTGTTAACATCAGGCACCAGTCAGGGCAGGGTGTGGCTCTGAGTCTGAGTGTCAATGTTGACAATTACGTTTAAAATGTTTCCAATGGCAACGCTTATCAGCACGGAGCTTTACTTGTTCAGTATGAATAGGATATGTAAAATACTTTGTGAAAAATGGAGGGCACAGAATACCGGCCATGACTGTCAGATGATACTGAGATGGATAGGAGATTGTCACATCTTTGTTTTGTGGTGAAATATCAGCGTCAGTTTCAATTGAAGGTCTTGTTATCAACATGTTTTTAATAGAGCATGCATGTTCCATCTTTTTTTTTTGTTATTGAACACAACTTGTCCCAGTAGTGAGTGCACCACTCTGACATCCTTCTGTTTCCTTCTTTCTTCACACAACTTTATATAGATGATGCAGCCCCACCATCAGACGACGAAGTCCCGGCGGTGGAAGCCGACGCTGAGGAGGAGACCGTTCCAGATCCCGCGGTGAGGAAGGGAAATACGAAGCTCATTTTTGGGAATGTTAAAAAAAATGATATGTAATTTGTACAATTGTTTTAGAGAAACAGATTAAAAGGAAAAAGAATTCCACTGTCTTCACTGACCAACTCCATTGTATTTAGAAATTGTAGATGCAGAATTTGATGGCAATCGATAATCACAGACATTGATATTTGCCTTTAGCTCTTTGGAATGCTCTTTAGAACGTGTTGCACTGGTTTGCTGTGGAGGTGTACTGCATTGTGGGATACAATGGTCAGAGCATATCGTTTAGGTAGTCCGTGCATCCTGCATGTTGAGTTGTACGTTTTGTCTAAATCAGTATGCACTACCAATGTAGTAAGTGTTTAAAAAAAACACCAAAAAACAGTGTTTCCAAATTTTCCACTTGCACCTCTGCATTAAAGATAGCATCATACATGAATGCACCCTCATGCCTCAACAGACGCTGGTTATCACGTTTTTCACTGATAAGAGTCTAACCCTTGTTTTTCTCAGCAACCCTTGCCATAAACAAACGTCTAACAAACTCAAACATGCATTCATCTGACTAAAGAGCCCTAAGTGTCTGAGAAATGTGCACAGAACTGTTTCTGAGTTAATGTGAGGCTTCTGCCTTCCATAGTACAGTTTCAGATGACATTTCTGGATGCAGCAGCAGAGTGTATTGACTTTTCTTAGGTACTCCCAAGCCCATGTGAATTAGTAGATTTTTTTTTATTACGACGATTTCCCAGGCGGTGTTGTCTGAAGGCTTAAAGGCGAAACAAGTCCAACGCCTGTCTTGTGCTTTACGCACTGAGATTTCTCCAGACTCCCTGATTAGTTTCATGATATTGCGACAGACCGTATTTCAAAAGTGCATAGAGAAGTATTTTTAGTCTGTAGTGATTAATGATGGAGTTTGAGACAAAGTGGTGAGCAACAACCCATCCTTGCTTGATATTACTAAGCCTTCGGTGAATGCTCATTTTATAGCTAATCTTGACACACTCACCTGCCATTTTTTTTACTGAATATGTTCCAGATATAGTCTTATATATATATCATATAATCTCTTTTACCTTTCTTTGCCTCTCTACCAATGTTATGGTGTTGCTGACATCAAATTGGAGTTTTCTTTTCATTATACCTTTTTACTAAGATGAAATTGGTCAGTGAAGAGAGTTAAGCCCATTTTCTTTGCACATGTGCAAATAAAGTTCAAATTTGTTTTCGATCCATTTTATAAAACATTCCATTATTTATCACAAAAGAATTTGATATGATAACTTTCATGCTTTTGTCTTGCATTTTTTTTCTCACTTCATGCTCCAGCTAACAATTCAGGCTGTGTAGCGAAAGTGCAGCTACAGAGCCATATATTTTCAGAACCTCTGTCTATGTTTGGCTCGATAATGTGATCGACCAGTACATGAACGTGATTTCATAAGATGAAAATCTTTTGCTAAACACAGGAAGAACCTGAGCAAGCAGAAACTGAAGCTGAAGTAACTGAGCAAGATCAAGTAGGCGGTGACGCAGAACCAGAAACAACCGAAGGAGATACAGAAGCAGCAGATCCCGCAGCAGCAGATCCCGCAGCAGCAGATCCCGCAGCAGCAGATCCCGCAGCAGCAGATCCCGCAGCAGCAGATCCCGCAGAAGCAGATCCCGCAGCAGCAGATCCCGCATCCGAGGAAGAAACCGCAGACGGAGATGCTCCTGTGGAAGCTGTTGAACCAGCGTCGTCCAAGGAAGAAACTGCCGAAGACACCCCTGCAGTAGCTGTTGACCCAAACCCATCCACCGAAGAAACAGTAGAAGCAGAGGTTGCTGCAGATGCAGAAGTGGAAACCACCAAAGACGAAGATGCAGAGGCAGGGACTCCTGCAGGACAACCCGAAGTAGACGTAGCTCCTGCAGACGACGATGCTGAAGCAGTTATTCCTCCAGTAGACAGCGACGCTGAGGGCTCTACAGTAATAACACCAGGTGATATTAGAAATTCATATGTAATGTCAATATTTACGAACATACACACCATTTATTATACCCTGTTTTTTTCCTCTCTACTTGATTATTGAGGTAGCTGTAAAACAACTCAGTCAACTGATTGAGATTAGAACAGCGTGCACATTTTTTTAACCATAATCTCAACAGCAATTCATTAAAAGGCAATGATTATTGTATTCTTAGGAACAAAACGTGGTCAAAATAAATAAAATGATGTATGTTATATGTTATAACCCCAGAATATGAAAAGGGACCTGGACAGATCCTTCTTTGACATTGCCTTCGTTCAATGAGTGACTTTGAAGCCCAAGGTTTTTGTATTAGGACGTTACTATGTTTAATTTAGCAGTAAAATTAGACAATTTTAAGATGGAAATCTATTCAAATTGGATCCCTTCTGGAGGAAGCTCCCACTGTTCTTTCAAGGAACGACATGCTCTTGTATTTCTACAGTGGCTTCTAACAGGAAAAGCTGAGGTTGTCACCCAGTTATAGCCCAGTTATTTTTTATACACACGGCAATACGGTGCATAATATCGACAATATTTTAACAAAGTGAGTTATGTAACCCTTGTCCGCCTTCCCCCCTCTATCCGTGGCCAGTCGCTGATCCAGCTGCTCAAGATCCAGCGACAGAAAATGAAGAGGTGGAAACTCCAGGGAGCACTGATGCACCACCTGTCGAAGATGATGTTAGTATCAGTTTTTAACTCCTACTCAAATCTTGTTGTGTAAATTACAGCATTTATTCAAGAGATGCTAAGTTGAATGACTAAACTAATCATTTTTGTCCATTCTCATCCTTTTTATCACATTGGTGATAAAAATGTAATAGAATGGAGCAGATGGCCAAATCACTCCGGCAGCAGATGCCGGTGTTGACAATAATGATGACGCACCCACTGCCGGTTCACCCATCGAGCCTACAAGTAAGTACAGAGATGTTTGTCCACTCCTGTATGTGTACACATTCAGGGAATAAAATGACGAAAAAGCAAATCTGCTCTCCTACAAGTCCTGGATCCTGTTGGCAACGACTTTGTGATCATTGTAGAAAATACAGGTTTCAGTGCCGGTGAATTGAACTGTATCACACGATCTGGTGTTCTGCCATGATCTACATCGCTTTTAAATCATTGCATAGTGACAGCAGGTACAAACTTTAGATGAATCTTTCTGTTTAGATGGAATTAAACAGAAAGTCATAGCGCGCATCATGATTTGTTTGGCAGAACAATCTGGAAAGTCCTTCATCAAAATTGTTTTGAAAACAGCAGGGACCTTCAAAAAAATACTCAGACTACCAGATGTCTGGTCTGTCTGCCGCAAAATTCAGTCAGATGAACGAAGAGTAACTAGCTCAGTGAACAAAGGTTGACGGCTAAAACCTGTCTGGTAGCCACAGCGTGAGGCACTTCTTGTTCTTAACTTTTGTTTCTCCACAAGTGGTTGTGAAGCCTGGCACATTATATTGTTTTGTTTTTTATTTTTTATTTTTTTTAATGACTCTCACAAGAATCCAGCTGTATAAAAGGTAGGGGGTAGAAAAACAAACATAAATTAAAGCTGCAAGCAGCGATGAACGGGCCCTCGCACTCATGGCCACCGCCCCCCATAAGCATATCAGAAATGACACCACCCACGACTTTCTATGTCAAACCATTCAAAAGTTATGGCAGAAAATAGGAACTATGACATATCGACCAATCAGAAGAAGGGGCGGGGCTTATTTGCACCAATTATGGTCAAGTACTCAAAACCGATAAAGATGACACCACCCACGACTCTCTATGTCAAACCATTCAAAAGTTATGGCAGAGAAAGGTTTTCTAGAGGGCGCTGTTGAGCCGTCTTGTCACGCCCATTAATGCAAACCACGAAATATCAAATTTATCACCAGGCCTGGCTTGCGTGCAAAATTTGGTGACTTTTGGGGAACTATCAAATATGGACCAATCAGATGAAGGGGGGGGCGCGCTTTTTGGCGTCTAGCGTCGCCACGGTAACGCTTTTGAAAGAGAAAAGTATTGCACGTCGTCGCAGGATGGAGACACACATTTTGATGTATAACACACCTGGGTGCACGTTACAGTTCGGGCCGTATTAACTGCCGAAGGAATGGCATAAATTGCGCCAAAATTACACGATTAATTCAAAATGGCCGACTTCCTGTTCGGTTTCGGCCATGGCGCCAAGAGACTTTTCTTTAAGTTGCGACATGATACAGGTGTGTACCTATTTTTGCGCATGTACGTCAAACCATATTGTGGGGCTTGAGGCACGAAGTTTTCTAGGGGGCGCTGTTGAGCCATTTTGCCACGCCCATTAATGACTTTTGGGGTACGTTTAGGGGGGCAAAAAGGCCCTCCTTTCGTCAGAAGAAAGGATAAAGAATAAAGAATAAAAATTTCTACAGATACAATGAATAGGGCCTTCGCACTGTAAGTGCTCGGGCCCTAATTAGACTTGAAAAGCTGTAGGTAAAACTTTATGCACTTATTTTGCAGGGGATTTTACCATTTTAGTGTGCGTGTGAATACACTCCCTATAAAATGTGAAACGGTACACCGTGTTTGTTTCTGGAACACGTCAGTTGAAAAGGAAGTAATCTATTCCAAAGAAAGCCGTTGCTTCTGTCATCCAACTGCCAAAACGACATGCACCTCCCCTTTGTGGCCCTGCAGTTACACACCCAAATCCATTAATCAATTCCGGTTTATTCTAACACTGATCCAACATTATAGCACATGGAAATGTATTTACTTAGTCTTTCTTAAAAAGATAAGTCAACAGAGTTTGCTTCAGCATTCTGTATCTCAGCCTGTTGGCAGCTGGGATGAGCTCTGGACATGTTCCCAGTCCATCCCAGGTCACTACACGATACAGTCCATAACATCCCTCTTCTCCTTTTGAAATTAAACTGCAGAGTGCTCATAAAAAATGTTAGCAGTAGCTATTACCCTGCACATTTTCAATCTAAAAGAAGTTTGTCATGTGCAGTGTTTTTGCCTGTTAACGACATCTGTTTACGTGGCGAATGCAGCGGCATTGGTTAACTGTGCTAGCAGCCAGCCGCTACATTGCAGCTACTTACTAAGTTGTTAATTGTATTTACAACTTAGTAAGTGATTTTTCATGGCTGTTTTGCCATCGCCGTAGGCCATAATGCACATGCATGTTTGGCAGAGAGCACTTGTCTTGTGATTGCTCGATATGGGTGGACGCACAGCTCCGACCAGGGCTCTTTGGCACTGAGCTCTAAGCACAATTTTCCAGTTCAGTTGTCAATAAAAAGAAAAAGGATAGGTACAATATTCAGAACAAAACACAAGAGCATGTGTCCACCTAACAAACTTATTTCCCAATACCCGTAACTTCAGGTCTGATCTAGAAAATGGCCCTGCGGAGGACTTGCCATGTTGTTCTGTATATCAAGCCATGGGGTTGATAAACTCTAATTTTTGTGGATTTCAGATTGTTTTTAATCATTTTGTAGATAAGGAAAGCAAACACCTTTCATCGCCACTCGTTTAGTCAGAAAAAAACCACGGTGCCATTTACACCTTTATGTTGGTTCTTCATTGAAATCCGAGCAAACTAACTTCAAATCCTGAGGTCCAGCCCAAGTTCTTCCTGATTGGCTGAAATAATGTTGGGTGGAAAGAAACACTTTGTTCAAATTTGACAGTTAAATTAGACTGACTTCTTCAGCCTTTTATAAGAAGAAACCTTTAGTAACCTTTCACATTTGGCAGCCTTATGCAACTAGTCATCATTTAAACTAAGTAGTGCAGATGTCAGATTAACGATGTCCATATGTATAGAATATAATCAATAATATGTTATTATTGCATTGTAGACGCTTCTAAAAGCGGTGGAATGAGTGAGTATTTTAATGATTTAGGTATTGCTGTGTGAGCTGTAGCCCTTCAAGCGGTAAAAAAAATAAAAACAAAACAACTTCTGCTTTTGTAACAGTAAGTCACTGAAACATCAAAGTGGCGGATCGGTGCGGCACAGCTGCACCACTGTTGATAATAGTGTCACCACCATTATTTATTTTACTGGGTGGATCTGAAATGTTTGCATCAAAAGCATGATTCTGTTCTTTCTTTCTCCCCACAGTTCAAGGGAACGTTGCTCCTCCTCACATTAATCCAGGTAAAAAGTTATTTTTATAAATTATTCTCTACTCATTTACAGCTCTCCAACTCTTTGGAGTTTCATAGAAACTAAGTACTCAGGGACACGAAAAATAAAAAGCAAACCGCAATCTTTCAGCACATAAAGTAACAATACATTCACGTAAAGATTTTATGCTTTTAGTTATTAGTTTCTCCATAACAGCATTTTAAAATGTCACTAAAATCCCAAGAACAGAGGAAACCGCTGAGGTTTCTTGTGTCTGTAGGGGTTTTAAACTCCGGCTGAGTCTCCCACTGCGCGTCTGCCTCGAAAGTCAAACAGATTTGAAGAATTTCAAATACAGTGTTTGGTCTCTGGTGCAAGGCCAATTTAAGTTTATCCCTTAATATTAAAAAAAATATTAGATCTCCACTCTCTCCTCTTTGATCTCAGAAATGTCAATGAAATTCCCTCTGACATCATCTGTTATTGTTGTATTTTATGTTATTCTTCAAAAAAATGTGCCTTCCTTCGTCGCCATGTATGATATTCTTGCAACTCCCTTCTTTATTATCACGTTTATGGGGATCAGACATGCTTTCATTCTAACAAAAATGCAATTCCTCTGAGAACCTAATTAGGTTGGAGTTTGGCTCACACACTTCTGCCTCCTAAATTGTGTGTGATGTTATTTCAGATGCCTCCCTAAGTAATCTATCACAACTGAGGTGTCACCTGCATGTCATACTAGATAGATAGATAGATAGATAGAACTTTATTCATTCCCTAAGGGAAATTAAACCGTCCAGCAGATCAAAACATAAACATAAAAATCAACCACACTTCCATTCAAAATAAAAGCACATTCATAATATTAAAATAAACATGAAATATAAGGTTTTTAAACAAATATCACGTAAAATGCAAACTAAAATATAGTCCAGTTGTGGCAGAGGTGAGTGTGTGAGACTGAGTTCAGGACGAGTTAAATACTGATAAGTCCTCTTTTACGCTTCCTTCTTAAACTGGAAGAATATTTATATCAGTGTTTCAAAGTAGTTTTTTTTTTAATGTTATACCTCTCTTCAAAGAACAACACTTCTCTCTCTTTTTTCTTGTTGTTTTACTTTATGGCAGTGCACCATGGAGGGTTCAATCCATGTGTGAACTATATATATATATATATATATATATATATATATATATGAACTGAATATGAATATAGATATATGAACTATATATATATATATATATATATATATATATATATATATGAACTGAATATGAATATAGATATATGAACTATATATATATATATATATATATATATATATATATATATATATATATATATATATATATATATATATATATATATATATGGGAATTGTGAAGAAAAAAAAGAGTTGGAGTTTGAGGTCAGAGCAAAAACAAGAGAGAAGAAGGGCAGGAAAAGATGGCATGGTAAAATCAAATCTATTGGTATCTATCCAGTCATCAGTATGCATCAGTATTATATTATCTGCTTTAAGGATTTTACAAGAGAGGGAATAGGCCACTGGATAATCATGCCTCTGAGGCTCCATCAGCCATTAATTACTCCACTAATCATCCATCACCTTATCCGGCCAAAAACTGTTTTGGCTGGCTGTTCACACCCAATGACTTGTATGTTTCATAAGCCACTTGGGTTTTCCCCTCAGTCAATATTTAGTTACGTAAAGGATTATTCCTGCAAGATAATATTCTTTAATGCGAGAACGCACTGGTTCCCAGGATCGCTGTTCCACCCTCGCTGCTAGTGTTTCAGAGTCATTATTGAGAACTCCTCTGTGGGCATCCATGAGGAAACCAAGTGGAAAGAATTTCGCTTCAAGTTACCATTAAATAGATAAACAAGAAAACACAACCGTGTCCTGCATTAGAGAGCTAATATGTTGTTTTTTTTTCTTTTTAGAAAATGTAAAGGTTTGTTTTCTTTATGTTTGCATTGTCAGTGATATTTTTCAACTTATTGATATTCAGATCTGGGGTTCAACTTGGAAGATGCGTTGTCTGGGAGCGCCGAGGAGACCCAAGAGAAGAAAGCACCAAGTAGCCGCAGTGCTAACTCTGGTAAGTAATAATTCTGGCAGTTTTGTTTTTGTTACTTGTAACACAAACATAAAAGGTGCAGGGTAAACAGAGCTGTACATAAGGAGTAAGTAAAGAGCGCTTTCAGTTTACTTTTCCATCAAATTGGAATCCTTCAGTCCTGCGGTCTGAACACTAAGGAATAACTATAAGTTACTGTAATGTACATTAAACCAGTCTTTGATTCTTTTTTTTTAAAACTCCTTGTGCCATATTTAAGTGCAATATTTGAAGGGAACCCACAGAAATCTGCGTACTGTGCTAAGATATCACCTAAACAGCTTTGGCTCTGGGTCTTTTTAGTAAATTCTGACCAAGCCCAACACAAATCTGCCTTTCAAAGTTTTGTCTTTAAAAGAAAATATAGTTCAACAATTACTTCTAGAAATGCAAGAACGGCTAAAATTTTAATTAAGACATGCGTTACATTTTCCACAAATTTTAGTTTCATGACAAAAACTTTTGAAGCTAATTTGAGTGAGAATTCAGTACAACTGATTATTACTTATATCATTGTAAGATCCATCTGCTGTCCATTAACTCTATCCCCAAAGTCCCAAAACAATTAAATTACAACTGTGAGGCTCTTTTTATTTTTTGGCTGGAGTTGACGTCATAAAGTCATAAAAATCCTGTTTTTAACATCAACACAGCAAATGGCACGAACCATGACTCAACCATCTTCATACAATCCATGTTCTGAATGAGGTTCTTACTTTAAAGCCAACCATTTATTCCTCCAACCACTTCAAAATTATCTTCTAAAATATGTTTTAAGATAATCTTGTGGCGTCTCTTTACTGTGAGAATTCTGTGTTAATATACAGATGCTGATAACATGACGATACATCACAGTTTTACTGACGTTTCTAGAGCGTAGCACGGAGAACAGGTTTGCAGCGTTTAATCTGCACGGCTCTCTTGAAAGCTGACTCTCCTCAAACGCTTCCCAAGTCATCATTTTCTCATGAAAGTTCTCCTCCTCAGCAGCTTGCTCATGTTGAAGCAGGTTGACAGCTTCCGTGACGTCACAGACGCATACAGGCATGCAGTGCAGATGGAGATAATGGAGGAGCAGACACAGTAGGCTTGTTTGCATATGGATCAGATCCAAGATCAGAACGACTGCCACCCAGCGCTCAAGTCTTTGATATCGCTGTGTATTTGAGACGCCTCTGCACGTAAACATAAGCGATATTAGCTGTGGGTGTGTGTACTTGTCTAGTTTTATTTGAGAGGATCATAAGGGCAGGTGGTATTTAGTTTTTTTTTTATATGCGTATAAAATGCATTTGGAGGGTTATGTCCCTGTTTTAGACGTATCATTAGATTCAATGGTGCTCGTTAAAGGTCTGGTTTGGGCGCGTACTAGGTATGACGTTATACCGATGAATTTCCTTACAAAGAGAACTACACGAGCTTCACATTTGTGCACACGTGTGTTTGCTGGAATAGATGTTACAAAATTTGTGTTACGCCCTAAAGGCATAACCGCAGGGCAACTAATCTCACCCTCTCTTCTCTCTTTCTTTTAGGAAGTCCTGATAAATCAGAAGGTGGTAAGGATCACCTTTTTTCATTTCCTATGATGTTTTAATGTCTGTGTAAAGCACTTTGAATCACCTTGTTGTTGAATTGTGCTGTATAAATAAACTGGCCTTGCCTTGTACAAAGCTTCACAGCCACGTCAGACGGGCTCATGTAGCTCTGAAACACACAGGATATTAATTACTAGGATGCCTTTGAGATAAAAACAGGATATAAGAGTCAGTGGAAAATGCCTCATCTCTACTGTTTGAAGCATATCCTGTTTACTATGGCTTCTCTGGTGTAGTCACGCTACATCTGCTGGAGGTAAACGCTGCTTCTTTGTGCCTACCGGGGAAACACATGCTTCTGTGTGAGACGTCTGTTTGTAAATGACCTCACGCTCAGTGTGTTTAACTGTGTTACTGCGCAAATGAAATGTCAGAAATGCTGTTATCCGTTTATGAATGCTGCGATTTAATGTTGCATACTAAATGTTTGTTTTCTGTTCTCAATTTACAGACAAACCTAAGGCCAAAGGTGAGCCATTTGTCTTCCCTCTGTGCTTTGTTCTGTCTCAAACACCCGGCCACCTTCGCCCTGCGCCCAACCACACATGCAGCATAAGCATTTGGCCTTTGTTTTGGGTCACACAAAAAGGTCCATGCTGGTCTGAACTTCTTGAACGGCATTTTTAAAACTTGTTTTTAAAACTCAGCTCTTCCAATATGTGTCTTTGCCCGATCACATGAATCACTTCAGGTGAGGGACGCGGAAGTGACAGAGTTTAAACGAATGGACGATTCGCCTTACTGGCTTAATCTCAGCTTAAAAAAGCTTTAACTTAGATTTAAACGGTTATAAAAGATAAGACTAACTTGGCTTTCATCTGCCAATACACGCATGTTCCCACATGCCGACAATTGCACCCATCTTTGCTTCCGTTTACTGACTCACTCTCTGGTTTCACTCCACTTCATTTCACTGACTCATTCCTTTTTATTACTTCACCACACCTCCGAGACTGAGGGCTCTTCCTCGTTTTTTTCCTCACCTGCACAGTTTCGCTGTGGTCTTTGAGCCTTCCAGTCTCCCACAGCGACTTCTCTTCAATACCTCCAACATCACCCTTCTGCCCCCCCATCCCCATCTCCCTCTCTATTCTCGCTGCAACAAATATTTGCCGTTATTGCTCTGCCTTGACTGAAGCCACCACAAGAACAAAAAAGAGCTTGTTTTTAAGTCGGAAACCTGTGTCAGACTTTGAATGTTGCGTGAAAGTGTATCACAATCTCCTTGCCTTCCTTACGTCTGATACTTATGTCTCATGTGCTGATTTGCGGTTGCATAAGGAAGGAGAAATACCATTCACAAGTATAGCATTCAAAAAAGGTCACGTATGTGTATATAGAATGTGTTTTTATAAATAGTATCAAGCAAGATGAGCAATAATCTACATTGAATTTGCACTGGGTCTTTTAATTGGCATGGAAACTATTCAGACTGGTGTTGTCATAGTAACAAGCTTATCAGGTGCAGAAAGACTTTTTATGAATGCTCGCTATGTGCGCTTTTAAGAAAATTATAGTGTTGACGAATGAAAAGACATTGGAAAATGGTGGGGCGCTCATGCACACGCGCACTTCTTCAGACTCATTTAATGAACACGTTATATCACATCATTGGGCTTCATTGCTGATTTAATTTATGTTCTTTGAAGTGAAAAACAGGCCACCACGGTGACATCGAACATGCGCATTAGTCACTGTGACAGGCTGGACTGAAAAACACTCAACTTAATATTGTAGAGCGTGTTCAGACTAAGCGGTTTACAGTTCAAATGGCACAATATGACCATCATCTGGTATAACTCATCGTCTTTTGTTTCTCCACAGAAGGGGGATCTGGCTCTTTAGCGGGAATCCTGTCAGGGATAATTGTGTCTGCAGTGGGAGCAGTCACCGGATACTTTGCCTATCAGAAGAAGAAACTGTGCTTCAAAAACAGACAGGGTAAATATATAAGACTTGTTTTCCAACTGATTACCTAACATGTCAGAGAAAGACGGTTTTCAACCAAGGTTTAATGTTTCAGTGGAAACTCAGATAGCCGCGAGAACAGATGGATGAGAGTTAGTCAGCATCCGAGCTTTAAAGGGTTTCACAGGGGTCAGATCCCAACCCCAAAACTGCCAGCATCTTTAGCACTTTGCTGCACGAGTGCAGCGTGGGCGGGGTTCACGTGGGTGTCCTCTAATCTGGAAAAATACAAGTTCTGAAGGTCAGTTATCCCACTTTGAAACCACAGACTCTGCTTTATTTCCCCTCGGATCGTCGTCAGTTGCACTGAGTTTACATTCTTGCTCCATCCAAAGCTGCCAATTCAGCAAAGTTTTCATTTACTGTCAACATGGATAACAAGCCAATCAGCTTTAGTGGAGTAGATCAAAAGCCAAATTCAGTTTTCATATTGAGAATATTTACATCCAGCTAATATGCTTAAGTGTTTTATGGATACCTTATTTAGATTTACTGTTTTTTCGGGGAAGTTATGGACTATGCTACTGACTTTTAGGAAGAGCGTAGTTTTTGAGCTGAAAGCAGGATTCCTTCTTTTCACGCTCAGAAATTGTACCCTCATCCAAAAAGTCACTGTTTGTGTGCAAATACCCCCTCCAATGCTCAGGGCTTTAACATGGTCCTGCAAACGTTCTGCACTCATGCTTCATAAACTCTCGTCTACCTGTTACTGCACGTTGCTCCAGATTAAAGGAGGCAAATATAACCGTCCACACTTTGGGGTACTCCATGCTTGTGTTTATGTGCTGTTGTTGCTCCTTTAGCTTCGCTCTGCTATGGAAAAGACAAAAGTCATTGTGGATACATGTCTGCCTTGTTGTGGAATGAAAATAAGTGTTACAATAACGAAGACTGCCAAGCCCAGTAATTATCTGCACATTTCACTCGACAAAAGAAGTTCCCTATTGTTTTCGGCTCTTGCTCAACTTGTGATGATTTTGGTTGTTTTTTCCTCCTCATTCAGCCCAAGAACATTATGACTGTCTTCATTTCCAAACAGCCAGAGTATCTTGAAACAAGCTTTGTCAAAAATCCTAACAAACAGAGTGCAAGATATGACACTGACATTGCCGCTTTTGAGCTGACTTCTGACTTAGAAACTCCTGTATAAAACTTCCCAGTCCAATTCTGATTTGCAAACCCAAATGAGGGCTCACCATCATAATATCCACCAAAAGTCACATGATTCTGCATTTGCCACACCTCGGAAACTGATATCCTAAACCCGTGATGCTGACTTTAAAAGGGGTGAGGTCATGTGGAGTGCTGGACTCCGCCTCCTGAACACCAGTTGCTCTAAGCAGTGTATCGATAGACAAACTTCAAAGCAATGCTTTTGTACTTTATCGTTGTGCTAATTTGACTAAAACATGTAGCAGATATTTTGTTCAAACCTCCGGAAACAGTGTCAACTTTGGATAAAAGGTTATAATATATCTCCTTTTAATGTGGAAAGGAACTTTATGTTTACCTCGCAGTACTTTTTTCAGAAAAAGTTTTTTCTTTTTTACATATTAGAAACAAAAAAATGAGGCAAAATCTAATACCTGTAATTACTGTAGCCTGTTGAGCCTGTCGAGCCTGTTGAACCCTGATGGTCTGAAATGCAAATCTGAAGTTTAAGTTTGGGTCATGAGGGCTTTACATAGGATCTAAACAGCAATATTATGATGATATTTGTGATATATATACTTTTACTGATTTCTGTAATCTGTGTTGGTAAGTAATCTGCTGAAGACAGTCTCAGTCACAGTCTTGAGTCGGCGCTGTGAAGTAAAACAAAGACACAAACATGGAAACATTGGTCTCGGGATTATATCAGGCAACCTTTTTGGTTGGGAGGCTGGGATTTTAGATGAGGTTAGTTCACAGCAACCCCAGTGCAAAAATTGTGGAGCAGAAGTTGCACAAGCACACAGAAGAAGCCATAGCACAAAAATAAAAGGCTCAAATGGGAGGGAGGAACATTTGTACACGCAACAGTGAAGTACAGAAAACAGTTTTTTGGGGGAGGAAGAGCATATTTGCATGCAAGCGGTGCAATTTCGGAGCTTGAAAACAAGCAGGCCTGGTTTCACTTCAAAATAATATGCTTCTGATTAAAGATGCAACGTTATGAGGAACTCAGTATGTCTTAAAGAATGAGTGGAGGTTTTAAATTAATGATGCCATGTGGCCAGGAACAACAAATAGAAGGTTAAGATGGCGCAGATATGAAGACCTTTTGCAGCGTTCGATCAGACAGAAATTAAACCAATTTTCATGGTGGTGATAGAACGCAGTTAGAGATGAGAGGAATCGAAATCCCCAGAATTGTCCCTCAGGTGCTCCATTTATAGTTCGTGACTCCAGACAGTTTCCTGATTACAGAAATAAAAGATATCAGTTTTTCGTTTGGCTGTCTAGAGGAGCCACTACAAAGCGATAAAATGGACGTGTAATTCTATCTGGTAGTGTGTTCCCTTGTCTTCTTTACTTCTGTTTTTACTCTAAATAACATTTGTCAATCTTTGCAATTAGACGCAGATCCAGAAGCTGCACGCAAAGCAGATGCAGCCGAGGCTCAGTCAGATCCCCAAGGTATGACGAAGACATACAGTACACTGCTGCCCATAAAGTTGGAATCATTTTGTTTTCGGAAACATTCCTCTCTTTTTTCCTCACTTTATTTCATGGGAATCAGTACACTTTATGGGTAACAGTGTATATATATATATATATATATATATATATATATATATATATATATATATATATATATATATATATATATATATATATATATATATATATATACACATGCATGCTGACAAGAACTGTGTCTAACTGTGTCTGTTTTCTTTTATTTGTACAGCTCTTAACACCTTACTGAACTCATCTTAGACCAGCAGCGTTCCCCCGCCTGCCTGGACCAACGACAGTCAAGCAAAGTGGCAATCTCCCTGTTAGGCTCTGCCCGGTGGAGCTGAATTACTGTGAGGCCCCCGAGAGGGGCTGCGTGTTTGTCTGATTGTGTGCGTGTATGTTGGTCTATATAAACCTGCGTGTGTGTTTTGTTTGTTTTGTTTCTTTCTGTGAGTGCACATAAGTGCAGGAATAAGTAAGTTTATTCCTGCGTGAGCATACATATGGGGGGAAAAGGAGGTAAAGATCAAGTCAATGTATGCAAACTTGAGGGGTTCATGAATGTTATGACTAAGGAATTTATTAAAATGATTGGTCAAGATCCTTTTTTTTTCA
Source organism: Cololabis saira (assembly GCF_033807715.1). Classification (NCBI taxonomy): domain Eukaryota; kingdom Metazoa; phylum Chordata; class Actinopteri; order Beloniformes; family Belonidae; genus Cololabis; species Cololabis saira. The sequence goes on along the minus strand of NC_084592.1, from coordinate 22,522,599 downwards.
TAGTTGCCAAGAATTAAAATTTTACATTAATTATAATAAGAAAATGGCTTAAATATAAACTTTTTTTTTTTTTTTTAACTGTACGGCTACTATCCTGTTCTAGTAATTCAGTGTGAATCTAAACCCGTAATAGCTAGTGATCTTGTTGATGTTTAACTTGTACTGAATTATTACAGATGGATGTTTTTTTTGTTAGTTTTTTTTGTTTTCTGGGGGTTACGGTTGGGGTGGGAGGGGCGGTGGGGAGGGTTGGGTTCTGCCAGTCAATGAGCCAACCATCTGAAAATCATTTGAACATCCACTGTCAACCAGTCACTTCAGTAAACGCATTCATCTTATGATTATAAACGCCGTTATGTGTAATAATACAAATGTAGGATACGAGGAGTCTTTAAGAGCGTCCCGAGATTTCCAGGATTTTTCCCTCTGGCGCTTTGGGGATGCTCTTAGATGGTCCGGTGTGGACTTGGAGGATCAATGATGTCACTGTATGTTCGTACCTGTCGTTTTGTTTCATTTTGGTCTGTGTGTTCTTCGGTGAAGGGGCTTGGATTTAAATTCTGTGAAGTGACTACTACTTCTGCTCAGTTAGTTGGATGAATCACACGTTGAGGAAATTCCTCATTGACCTTTCGTTCATTCACCATACAACAAACTTCCCTGTTACATTGTTTTAGTGCTGTAAGCGAGTGGATCGTTGTCACCTGATGTGAACAAAATGTGGAGGTCTCACCGTAACGTTTTTAGCCGTGATTCTAACGTGCTCCGTGTCAGTCTAGTTGTGATGCAGTCATTTTTTTTTCTCTGTAGTGCCTTTCACTGACACAGCCTGGCGTGGTCACATCTGCAGACGCACAGGGAAGATCCAGCAGTTAGGACATAAATGTGAAAACAGGCAAACTAGTAGTGGAAAATAATGAATGTATGTTGTTTGTACTTCCCATTAAATACACGTGAAATAGCTCCAGACATACGTCGCACGGTCTTTGCAGATGCTCTGCATTATGTTCACAGCAGGCCAATTTCATATCCACTGCTTTCAGAACTGAACATGTAGTCCAAACTCTTTACAGTATGCCTTGAGTTTTGCTATGAAACTGTGTCTTTTTCATTTGAGCGAGCCGGTCACTGTCTGTGATTTTGTACCATTCTTATACAGACGCCATTCACCTGTGATTTTCTATATAATTCTTTATATTTGGCGGTGGTGCCTATGAGCCGACACTGATGGTCAGATGAGTCAACTTGTACGCTGTGGTATTTTGTGATCACTATTGTGAAATGCCTCAGAAGCAGCTGCGCTACTGCCTTCTTTTTCCTGCCTGTGTAGCACAATTTAACTTCTGAATGTCTCTTTATTGTCTTGAAGTTTTGTATCTTCCCTGCTCCCTTTAAACTTTTAAATGTGGCTATACAGGTTGCATAGTGCTGCAGTTCATGTAGTGTGTTAGTAGCTGCAATACGGGACAGAGACTGTTGCTGACAGCCTAGCCTCAAGCTGAGAAATATTAGTAGTCTGTGATGTCACATATCGAATGATTCTAGATTATGAACTGTGGGCTGGATGCAGCGTCTAATATCTCTGCCACTTGCTATTTTAACCTGTAATTTGTGATAAGACGATAGATGAGTTTCTCTTGAGATGCTGGTACAAGTGGATAGTATGTCTGGAATAAAATAATATTGCACAATATGCCCACTAAGTAGCAGTACAAGCTTTTTGAGATTGCCACTAATGCCTTCAAAAATAGTAAATCCTCCTCTGAATGCAGCACTCGCCCCTTCGCCAGCTCCATTATGTGCCGCGGGATTCAGCCAAGGCACTGATGTACTGCTGGGTTCGCTCAGAAAACTTGCCAAAACTTATTTGATGTAAAAAGGGGGGGATGCAACAATTTTAACATCCTGTAAACATAATAAGCATTGCTTCTGTTTGGAGCATTATAATCCACTCTACATTTTGTCACAGGCAAACTATTGGAGCACAGTGTCTAAACCAGAATGTAAACCTTGGGTCCTGAAGTGCACTTTCCAGATCATGCAAGAGAGCATCAATGATGGCGCGTACCAGTCCTGCCTTATTACTAAGAATCTCTTAAATATTCCTGAGAGGAAAAAATAAAGAACAATGTCAGGATCGGAAAGAAAGGGTGAGACAAGCAGAGGTGTTTTTTTTTTTTTTTAAAGCAGAATAAAAAAAAAACATTTTCAATGGGAGAAGCACTTTTCTATCCTGTATACATCTTGATCGCATTCAGACAAGTGTAAGATTCTTCTTGTTAATTTAAACTGCCATGTTTTTATTTTGTGTAGGAACTGTCTTCTTCATTGATCTGGCACTTGTGCTCTTCTGGAGTTGTGTAAATAATGTTTGACAAAGTCAATTAAACTGTTTCAGTGGGAGCTGTTGTTTCTGTCTGATGTTTTTGTAGCGTAATTTATTCTCCTTTTTGTTTCTTATATTCACCGTCAATTAATCATTTATTTACTTTTGTTCACTTTCGTGCAAACCTGAAAGGTCCCAAGGGAGATTTGACGATTAGACGCATTGATATAAAAACGGAAATGTGTAAAAAACAAACAAACATAGGTTTCTTGGAAAATATTGCAATTGTTATCATTATAATGCTATAATAGAAGCTCATTTATCATTGGATGGATTATAACCCACTATAAATTAACTACTAGCGCTTGTCAGGAATGCTCTACAAGACATGAGGGCCGGAAGTCTGGAACCTATGAACATCATTACAACAATGGGTTTCCTCCTTTGTGATGTTTCGCCAGGGCTTTCCTGAAGTTGTATTTGGTTTCTATTTATTTATGTCTCTTTGGTGTTTGTTTTTTTCCCCCCCATTCCAAATCCAATGAGAGTTAATTTGCTTGTAAACAGCCTCCAGTCAACTTTGATCCATTTTGCAGAAGTTCAGCAGCATTATGTCTGTCTACCATCAACTCTTGACTCCATATTGTGAGTTCTGAGATAGAAACAGAATAAACAAAATAAATGTATAGCCAATTGAGTCCATAGTGATTCTCCAGAGACCATCATTAAAGTACTGGGGTGTTGTATCTACTAGCCTGGCAACAGCTTGCAGCATTGGGAGGTGACACAGGTGAACTCTCAGTAGACGACGTGGACAGAGTTTGATACGCAGATGTTGAGATTCCCTAGTAACATGCCCGGGACTACACCATCACTCTCTGTTCTTTTCAGCCATTGCTCTGTCTAGTTCTTTTCTGCACCAAAATGATGTTCCTGCAGCCATGTGAAACACATGACACTCCCAACACAATTTATATTCATCAGCAGTCCAAACCCCTCCAGTTACTGTATGTGCTTGTCTCTCACAATCTCCATGAGAGTTAAGAAAAGAAATAGTTTAAACGTCCTCCTCCCTTTTTTACTACTGTTCCACTTCCTTGGCATCTCCTTTTCAACCCATCTGGATTTGACATATGGGAGATTATGCTGGGCTTTCACTTCGGCTCAGCCTCTCCTACATGTAAACAACTTTCCAGTTGTCATGGTTATTCATCATGATGTATGTTGAAAAGTGGAAGATTTTCAGAGAACTAGAATGGGGGGAAAAATAGACCAAGTATCAAATACTGTATATGTGTATATATACAATTCAGTTCATTCAAAGCAACGCTAGAAGTTTTTACTGTTTAACTATCTTTGTTTTCATAAAGTTGAGCAGTGTCTCAAGCTGTTCCAAGTGTGTCTCCAAAGTGTAAAACATAAACTGTCAGATCTATTTTACTTCACCATAAGATCAACAGTTTCCTTGTTTGTGCTTAATGGAACTCTGGAGACTTTTTTTTCTCCCTTATTGAAGCTGAGATGCTTCAGTGATTTTCAACTAAAAAAACACAACTTTCCTTTAACTAATTTTCCCATGTCCTTTAAAAGAAACATTCTTGCGGCTTCTTTTTTTTACACGAACATATTATATTCATTAAAATGTAAGCCCTTCAGATTGATGTTATTGTCAACACTTTAAGGATTACTGTGAGAAAAACCCAGTCTTGCTCCTGATCAATTTGTCATTTACTACTTTTAACTTTAAAAACATTAAAACTTGTTTTTACCCCCCCAGGACCAGTTGAGATTGTGACCTCAGAGTGAATGTGGATACGAACACCTTGAAGTGCAATCTTTGACACAGCCGACCAATTCATTCTTATCAACAGATACGACACACCAATCACAGATTGACTTCTCTGGTACTGCTCTTGATTGGTTGGAACTTTATCAGATAGATAAAGTTTAGATAAATGTTCAACTAAAAGTGATAAAAATGAATTGTCCTGTTCAACCAGTATCCATCTTTTTACTTTTTTTCTTTTTACTCTCTATGTGCTGATACTTGGAAATGTCACAAAGAGATAAAGTCTTCTCAAATTTCTCAAATCTCGAATTTCTTCAAATTTAGATGTAAAACATTAATGAATTACTTAACTGTGACTTGCTTTGTTTTGGTAAACAGCCAAATAAAAAAAGAAAACAGTTTCATTGTCCAAATGTAACTATTTTCATCAGTCTCAGCTTAACCGACAACTATTTTGGAATTAAAGGAGACTCATCATCAACCATTTCAGCTTAACCACTCTTAAAGTCCTCGCATTGATCAGGCCCAGTTTTACACTGGATCCCCTTCCTGTCACACACACATGAATGTTTTGAATTATGGGAGGAAACCGGAGCGCCACTTTCAGATTTTAGTAGCCTATGACTTCAAGGCTATATGAAGCCAGTATGATGTGTTCTACCTAGTGGTGCGTTTAGAATGGCCTGAAATCTTTCATAAAGTTCATTGACCTTAGATGAAATAAAAACAAAGCAAAACAAAACAAAAAACACAGTTAGACATGAAACGAATTGCTCGGCATTTCAGGTATTTCTTGGCGGAAACAAGCTCGAGCTCTGTGAATGATTGATTGTGACATGTCTATAAAAGTACACCTGATTAGCTCCTCACAAATTGAGTGTGGGAACCAAGTTAAGTTTTCCCACAAAAAACAAACACAGTTGTTGTCTGTACATGTGCAAATATTTACTTCATACCTGCCAACCAGCTCAGACTGCTAGTGGACACCTGGTAATGACTAATACAACGTATTTGATATTAAGTGAGTCAGACAGAAATGCCTTTCAGTATCGATCAAAAAAAAAAAGAATTGAAAATTAAATCATTGGTAGCCACAAACAAAACTGACTCATACCGGCATACCGAGGGTAGGTAGCCACACCTTTGTATAATACTGCCCTAAAGGAGTAACGAATAGTTTGTAAAGCTCAATTCAATTTATCATGACAGTTTTAGTTTTGAAGTAACTTGTTTAATTCTGTGCATGTGACACAAAAACCCCTGCATCCGTCTCAGAGCCTGGGATTTGGGAGATCCTACAGGTTTGTGACATAACTGTGGTTGATTTGAGATTAATTCAGCATCTTTCAGCTTTTCCCAATGAGCAGGGTTGGGAGTGTTGCTTTAAAAATGTGCAATTACAAGTTACAGGGTACCTGTTCAAAAATGTAATCAGTAACTTACTCTAAGCACTACAATAAAAATTAAAAATCAATGTACCAGATTACTTTTAGTTACTTTTGGATTACTTCAATTGCAAACAGGCAAATAAAGCCAAGAGAGAAAATGTGTGATCTGCTCAGTGTATTTACAAATATTTTACACAGTATACACAAAATGCTCTTATAGTAGAACTGAGAACATTTGAAACCCCAAGAGAACAGTGGCAGCACAAGTAGCAGCTGACAGCTTACTCACAAGTCAGCAAGCTGACCAAACTTCCGCATACTGGGTTCACGTGTAAGTGAAGTCGGTGGTGTGTCTTCATACCTGCACATGCTTCTTTGAGTAGGAACGTTTAGTCCCTGGATGTTTGCCGCACTTTTACCGCTGGAAGGCATAGTTTGCATTTTACCGAGATGATGTTCGCCTTTTCTGATTTAAAAACTAAATGAGGACTTTGTCATCATTTTCCAGCCAGCAAAGGCGATTTTCTCCCCACAACCGGTCAGAACTATGGTATCCATGACAACACTGGGTCCTCTCATGTGTTTGTTTGTATTGGTGTTGTGCCATAAAGTGCTGTGAAGTGTCACAGTGCTTGTGCTTCAGCTGCATTGTAGTATATGCCGTTTGATTTAAAAAAAAAAATAACCACCCAGTAATCCCTGTTTTTATCAAATGACCAGTAACAGGACTACATATTTTTTTACTGTAACAGGTTACACTGACCCTTTTTTGTGTCCTGATTAACTAATGCCGTGACATATAATCCCCACAACAGATCATCATGGTCATCTTATTGATTTGGCAATTTGTTTTTACAATGGATGCCTTTCCTGGCACATCTTTCCCCTTTTATCCCAGTTTAGGGATAGCATTTAGGGCAATATGGCTTCAGTGACCTTCCAGGTGGCATGTGAAGAGGCTGGGGATCAAATAAGCATTCCCATTAGCAGGTGGCAAACTATTCTACCTATTGTTATCATTTTCATTAAAGGGGACTTATTATGAAAAACACGTTTTTTCTTGCTTTAACATATATAAAGTGGTCTCCCCTCATCCTGCCAACTCAGAGAAGGAGGAAAGCAACCCAATTCTGCAGTGTCTGTACAGCCGCCCGGATGAGCCGTCCAGTGTGATGTGGCTTCTACGAGCTGTTCAGATTCTGCTCCCGTCGTTACATAACGAAAATGCGATTTACATCGGTTGGCCTCCGATGCGTGAAACCACGCCCACAACTAACTCCGCCGGCCGGAGCTTCTGCCATTTTTTCGTAGCGGTGTATCGCGTCATTCAGGCAGCCAATCAGCACAGTGCCTAAATGACTGCGTTTACATGCAGTCAATAACCCTTTTAAAACCCGAATATTGGCAATAACCCAAATTTGCACGGCCATGTAAACACCAATAACGCCTTTGAATAACCCGAATTTGCTCATATTAGGGTTATTAAAAACCTGAATATGACCCCTGGGTTACTCCTTTTAAAACCCGAATATTCGGTCATGTAAACGCCTAATGGAATATCCCGATCAAATGGAACATGAATTTGTTTTCTGCGTATGCTCTGTTCGCAAGGAATCTTGGTCTTTTGAGTCCAAGACGTACTTCTAAACATGAGAAACGCAAGACCAAGCCACACTTTTGGAGTGAGGAGGAGATTAATCATTTTATAAATGTAATGAAGGATATGAATATTTTGGCATTTGTATGGTAGAAAGTACCGGGATAGCGAGATTTACAAGAAGGTGAGCGAAAAGTTGCGCGAAGCAGCATTTGTTTTGAATTTGGATACAGGAAGAAGAAGCGGAATGACGGGAATTGCGTCATGATGTTCTCCGCGCGTCGCTGGTTTGATCCAGATATCCCCAATGATTAATCACCATGTAAACGGAATATTCTGAATGTTTTAGTAACCGGAATATTAGCAATAACCCGAATTTTGACTGCATGTAAACTTAGTCACTATCATAGCCTCCCCGCCCACTCAGAATCCCGCATAGATAATGAGGTTAGAGAATGGGAAGATAAAGACATGGCTCAGAGGCTGAATTTCTAATTTATTTAGCAAAAACAATCAAAAGCTTGTTTTTAAGACATTCAAGGCCTGTTTAAAATAGGTATTAGATGCCATAATAGGTCCCTTTTAAGTTTTGATGTCACTTTATTGCTCTCCGTGGTAAACAGTGCTGAAGCGGTTGCAGATTTATTTTTCATCTTTATCTTCATGTGAGCTGGGATACCAAAAGAATATGCCCACTTAATGGATGAAACCTGTGAGTTTAGTTGTTGTACTTTCAGTATGAAACCTTTGGTGGCGCTTTTACAACATACTTTAAGGTAAATGACGCTGCGCGCACATTGTGCAGTAATTCCGGTAGAGCCAGGAGGAGGCGGGGCTTGTGCAGGACAGAGTGGCACTCACAAGCATGAGGTGAGTTCAAATTCCAAGATGTGTCTGTTTGAGAAAAGAAAAACGACCTTAAAGTGATTTTCTGCTACAGCAATTGTGGTGAAAATCAATGAATAAAATCAATTCCCTCATATTAAGAGGTAAAGATATGCCCATTTCATATCCGCGCTTTTGCTCTCCTGAAACAAACATAAACGTTACGAAAGGCAGCAGCAATAGGATCAACACGGTTACTTATTCATTACATTTATAAGCACGATATATTAACATTTTAAACTCTGTCTTTAAACCACTTAAAAGTTGATTTGGATATGAAATGTTATGATGGGTCTGTAATAGAAGTGTAAAGATAACTATTATCGTTATCAGTGGTTTTCATGAATCAGAAAAGTCACATATGTCATTAAAACTGCACATACAAGCTTAACAAAGGTTATAGTAAAAGGATGCGTTCCACTTAACAATTTGAACCCCAATTTTAAATATGCATATACTCACAATTTAAAACTGGACACGAGAGATTGTGAGGTAAGAATATGTTGGTTCTAACTGTAAAACTTGATTATTTAAGACAACTAAAAGAGCACAAATCACTTTGGACTTTCTGTTCAGGTCCTCCCTGCTGGCACCTCTGCTTCTCTCCCTGGTCCTGGCAGCAGGAAGGGATGTCACAGGGGAAAAGGTGGAGAAAAAGGTGGAGAAGAAGCCCAACTTTGTCCTGATGATGGTGGATGACCTGGGTATAGGTGATATCGGCTGCTATGGTAATGATACCATCAGGTATGCCCTGCAGTATGTGCTCCTGTTTTGGTGTGTGATTTCTTGCTTTATATTGCATTTTAAACATCATAAATGTAAGCTTACTTATCCAACTTTGTTATTGTCATTTTTATTTATTGGTTTTCCAAATCCATCACAATATTTAGTTTTTATTTCTTTTCGTGCATCGTTTCTATGGTTGTACATAAATAATACAGCTATTCCACCTCTGCAGGACTCCTAACATCGACAGGCTTGCTTCAGAGGGGGTGAAGCTGACCCAGCACGTTGCAGCTGCTCCTCTCTGCACCCCGAGCCGAGCCGCTTTTATGACGGGCCGTTATGCTATTCGCTCAGGTAACAGATGTTCTTATACTTATTGGGTCAGTACCGAAGAGTCACAGCTGTTTGAGAAGCATGGTTTGATTATTTTTTTTAATGTGTGTTGCTTAGGAATGGGCAGTACAGGTCGTGTCCAGGTGTTGCTGTTCCTTGGAGGTTCAGGGGGGCTTCCACCCAGTGAGACGACCTTTGCCAAGAGGCTGCAGCAGCAAGGATACACCACTGGTCTCATAGGTGAGATATGACCAGCTTTGCAGAGCGCCACCTAAGTCTTTACTCACAGTCTTTTGCATATACGTAAAATATCAAAAGCAGGTCTTTTTTGTACTTTACTTTCCTTGGTGGATTATAATAACGTATATAGAGAAGATCAGAGAGTTCATCAGCAGGTACAGTTGCATTTTAACACTTTCCAGACTGGCAGAACCTTAAAACTCAGGATTCTAGTGCAGTTTAGTTCTGGGGCTTCTCTTCCTAGAAGTGGGAGCCCAGCTGAGATGATTTTAAAAGCAAAGGTCCTCAGTGAGGTAAAAAAGAACCCAAAAGTAACAGCTACAGACTTTAAGACATTACTAGAGCTAAATATGGAACTGATCCAACTCACTATTGGTTTTGAAGGCTGACACTGACATATGTCACTGATCTGATAACAGAATGACAGCACATTTTCAAAAAAAGTCAATAATTCAATTTCAAACCTTTAGATTTTTGCTTTTGCAGTAATCCTGCTTGATTTATCCTGTTCAGACAAAACAATTACATCTTTAACTTATGTAAAGGCTTGGATGCTGTGATGTTGTGAGAAACATGTCCTCTACAGTCTAGACTAACTAGGCAAGACTGAAAATAATTACTTGACTCAGGATCGCATTTAATCAGGATCTCAGTCTGACGCATTGCAAGAGAAGAATCACAGGAAAACGACCTTGTGAGAAACTGATATGTGCTTTCTATGCCGTAAGCGTTTGGAGTTTCTGGAAAAGATACCAAAGATGCAGCAATATATGACTGCCGCCTACCATGGCCTTGCAGATGTAAAACACATCTCATCTACTCATCAAACTGATAATACCCAACTCTCTATTAGGTCATGAAGACCTACAAGTGACGAGTATGAATATTAACCACATCATATCTAATATTCAAATTCTCTCCCTCATATTGGATAATGTACAGTAGATGTTTACTTTTTTCTAAGGTTTTTGCACTTTTATTGCAAATATTCAATCTGAAAGCAGCAATGACATGAACAGCCTCCCTCTGATATCTGAATCACTTTTGGCATTCAGGATTTCAGATCCAATCAGATTGGATCTCAATCATAACAACGCATTTCCAGCTGGAACTGGCAAGTATCAGTTAGGAGGGTGCAGATCTCCATTAAAAGAAAAAAAATATGGCTGCATGCCTGACACTGGAGAGTACCTTGGCAATCTGCAACCTTATTAGGAAAATGTTTTCTAGACCAATGAAACAAAAGTTAAATTGTTTGAGAAGAATACTCAGCTCAAATGGCACAAAAGAGGCTCCAAATTTCCTTCATCAAAGCTTCACCCCAAAGGTGAAGAGTGGTGGACTGGAGTGGCACAGTTAGGGGACCACACCTAAACCCCATGGGGATCATCTGGACCGACTTTAAAGCAGCCGTTAACACTGGAAATCCTGCAAATGTGCTTGAGCTGAAGCAGTTCTGTTAAAAGAAGTGAGCTACATAAAATCTTTAAAGTTGCAGAGGTCTCATCCAGAGCCCCTGAAAGTCCTTGCTTCCAAAGGAGGTTCGACCAACGCCTTAACTTCAAACATCTACTTACTTTAGTCCACCAGTGAGTGTTTAATGGATGTTACATGAAGACACCAGAAGTTATAACATTGTATGAGTCATCACACACTTAAACACCCTGAGTCATCTTTGTAAACCCTTGCAGGTATCGGTGAGCATATCAGATGAATTCAATCAGTCCTTTAAAGAAAAAAACACACACACACACAATCTGAACATTAAATATGTGAAATGCCCATCAGTGCTTTATATTTTTTCAATTTATTCTCATGTTTAAAACCATAATTCTCAGAAGCTCTACGTGCGATCGGAGGCAAGAGGAGATTCAACTTCCATGAATGCCAGAACACATAGTCTGCAGTTCGAGCACAAATACATTCTGCTACATATAATAAATGAGCCTTATGGGCTTTATTTCATGTTTTGATTTAAATCAAAATCAGATCACATTTTATGGCGAAATTAATGGAGAAAGCTAATTGATTCCATGGTTTCACTTCTATTTTAACTTTAGCATTTGTGGCACTCACGCCTTTGTTTTTGCTTGTATATCGCTAAATATATATGTGTATCTTTTTGTTGTTTGTGTGCCTGCAGGTAAATGGCACCTGGGTGTGAGCTGTGAGAGCAGAGGAGATCACTGTCATCATCCCAACCAGCATGGTTTCAGCTACTTTTATGGGCTTCCGTTCACGCTGTTTAATGACTGCGTCTCAGGAGAAGGATCCGATGTGCTGAAAGATCTTCAGGAAGCTCTAAGGAATCTCACCCTGCTGCTTCTAATTGGGATTTTCACAATAGTAGGTGTTACCACCACATATCTATATTTTCCTCGCAGAAATAATTACAAGAAGATACATTTAGAAAATACATGTCCGTTTGAAGCGTACGGTCACAGAAAAGTTCATTTAAATGAAACAAACCAGAGGGATTTGCTTTTGGGACCAGAGTGCTAGGAGGAAAAACAACAGTTATTGTGACGTTCACCCTAAAGCAAAACAACTGATGGGTAATCACCTAGATATGTACCAAGAAGTTTTCAAATCAAGTTTGAAAGGAGATCAGTCACGCCTTTCAGCATTTTGTCCTGAGGGGAAGCGCAATACTGAAACTGAAATTCAGTGAAGCTTTGTTGAGCAAATGTTCTTGTGGGTTAAATAAAAAACAGCTGTGCCACAGGTAGAACAAACATACAAAATAAAAAGGAAACTAACATTTATTCTAATGAGGAAAAATATACGAGCACAATATAAAAAACCTACAACCGGTTTGACTGTTTTCCAGTCATACTTCCAAATCCCAGTACTTCCAGATCAAATGTATTTTTTATCAGTTTATGATGCCATCCAGTGGCGTTATTAGAGAATATCATGTGAGCGTAACTCAGGGTCACAGTAAAGTCTAAACAGCACCTAAGTGCCGATCGTAAGTTAGATGTTATATGTATTAAGAGCTGCCTGTGACTAAAAGCATGTGTGTGTTTGTGCTGTGTGTTGTCAGGTGTGTGTCCGTGTAATGGGTCTTCTTGAAGTCAGCCTCTGGCTCCTGGTTCCTCTTTTCCTCCTCAGCATACTAGCAGCTGCTGTGTGGTATTTCCCCTTTATGCTTCTGCCAACCTGGAACTGCATCATCATGAGGAACCAAGAAGTGATCGAGCAGCCCATGACAGTGGAGACGCTGCCCCACAGACTGCTGGGAGAAGCACAAAATTTCATAAAGAGGTATGAATTTAACATTTTGACAAACAAAACTCCAAAAAACAAGCCTACAGTCTCTTCAGGGTAGAATTTATTCACATGCCAACAGTGTTTAGCTCTGTTTAGACCTGGTATCCTCACGTAGGACCGTGATGATATCATGATCACTTCTTCATTTCATTCCCCTCAGGGAGGAACCTCATAACAATACATAATGAGCGATATTGTTGTGATTTGCCCCATGTTGTTCTTTTAACTTCAGCCATACAGGACAGGTGTTCTTTCTTTCATTTCCAAGTTCTTGTTTATTTGCCTTCTGTATATGTTGGGGAAGTGAAATCTGATTACAAGTTATTATTCAAGATGCATATGGAGACACATGTTAATGCCAGGTGTGAACAGATACACTAATGATACGTCTTAGCAAGGGAATACCATTAACATTTAAAGCCCCATAGTATGCTTTAACAGACTTTCAGAGGTTGAAAAGTGACTTAAACCATAATATATCAAGTTTTTAAGCTGTCTGGTTGTCATTTTTGGAGGTACGCGACTGATTGAGGAGTAAATAAAAAGATGAACGATGAGTGCAGGCATACCAGGATCAACTTTGTGTCAGCAGAATTATCATGCAAATTGAGCCTCTCATATCCAAGGCCAGATCCAACCAGTTCATGCATCTAGACGGTCACATGGTGTCAGCCCCGTCTCACCTGAATATCCTCCGGTCCTCTGTCATGACACATGACTGTAGCAGTGTTTCTGATTGGTTTAGGAAGGTAACCAATGACAGCAGAATGAGGGGGAGCCTCACTCTGCAAAATGAAAAGAATGTCTCCTGCATGTCCCCGGATGTTGATGGCTGGGTTTTGGTACCTGGTGCTAAAAGACAGAAAAGCAGAAGTTGCGAGACTAAAAGAAAAGCCTAAATGCTCGTTCCCCCTGGCTCTCTACCCTTCTACCCTCACAGCTTCCACAACTTTGGCCATCTTTGCATTGGCTGTTTTTATTAGATTTTGTGAATTTTCTAGATTTGCATTACTTCATTAGATGCATCGGCTTCATTTACTGATTTTGCAAATTATTGGTGCTTTAATGTGTGATAAGAGGGTATAATCACCTTTTTATGTCATGTAGGTATCACATGACTTTGCAACAGCTTCTGTGCAGTACATTGTTTTGATTGTCTTGTCTGCACCTGGGGATAAAAAAGACAGAGGTTTTACTATGTCATACGGTGCTGCAGCACCTGTTAGGCCTGTGAATGGCTGAGCAGGTAAAGCCACATGAAACCAAACAGGCGTTACCTGTTATTGCCGGTTATGGTTGAATGAGGGAGCAAATTTCACCAATTATGTATGGTGTGATGAAAGTATTCACAAAGACAGTTAGGCCTCGTGAGAAAATGTGACTTATTTCCTCTTCTTTAGAAATGCTGATCATCCATTCCTCCTGTTCTTCTCTTTGGCACACATCCACACGCCACTCTTCACGACTCCAGCCTTCGCTGGCAAGAGTCGCCACGGTCGCTATGGTGACAACTTAGAGGAAGTTGACTGGATTATAGGTCAGTAGGGCTTGATACATGAATACATTTAGATGTTGGCGGCCCTCAGTTGTACTTGGCCAGTCTTTAAGTTCAGTTGTTTAATAAATAAATAGAGAGTAATAAGCAGTGGCAACCACAAATGTCAGAATGATACTCCATTCTTTACAGAATTAAGTTCCAGATCACAGTTGCTAATCAGCCCACATCCTTTTCTAGGTAAAGTTACAGAGACCGTGGATTCCCTCGGCCTCGCTGACAACACCATGATGTATTTCACATCAGACCATGGGGGACACCTGGAGGATGCCGACCCTCGGATTGGCCAGAAAGGAGGCTGGAATGGTATATATAAAGGTAAGTCATCTGATGCGGTTCTTATACTCCTTTACTACAGATGTTTGTGTGATTCATCATCTCATACCCAGGTGGGAAGGCTATGGGAGGCTGGGAAGGCGGGATCAGGGTACCTGGAATTTTCCGCTGGCCTGGGAGACTGGCAGCAGGAAGGGTGCTGGAAGAACCCACCAGCCTCATGGATCTGTACCCCACCTTGAAATATTTAGCCGAGGACACAGAGCCAGACCGGTACACTCTTTGTTGAATCTTTCTAAGATCAACGTTTTTCATTATTGATTACAGTACTTAGCTGTGAAGCATAGAAAGAAAAAAAAGCTTTCGCTGTTCAATTTTAAACACACTACGTTTACATGCAGTCAAAATTCGGGTTATTGCTAATATTCCGGTTACTGAAACATTCGGAATATTCCGTTTACATGCGTGAGCAAACAGGGTTATCCCTGTATACATGGTAATTAATCATTCAGGATATCTCGATCAAACCAGCGACGCGCGGAGAACATCACGACGCAATTCCCGTCATTTCTGCTTCTTCTTCCTGTATCCAAATCCAAAACAAATGCTGCTTCACGCAACTTTTCGCTCACCTTCTTGTAAATCTGTCTATCCCGGTACTTTCTACCGTCTACAAATGCCAAAATGTTCATATCCTTCATTACATTTATGAAGTGATTAGTCTCCTCCTTTGATGGGGATATCTCGTTAGGCGTTTACATGACCGAATAATCAGGTTTTAAAAGGAGTAACCCAGGGGTCATATTCGGGTTTTTGAAAAACCCGAATATGAGCAAATTCGGGTTATTCAAAGGGGTTATTGGTGTTTACATGGCCGTGCAAATTCGGGTTATTGCCAATATTCGGGTTTTAAAAGGGGTATTAACTGCATGTAAACGCAGTCACAGTAGCTTACATTGCATATTTCATAATCTAATAATCATCCTTTGTCTCTGTTGCTGAAACTTTGTATTCATAATATGTGGATCGGATCTCATCTTCTTGCGACTCTCTGACCTTTTCCTTTCTTACCTCATTATGCTTCTCAGACAACTAGACGGCCATAATCTCATGCCACTGTTGGAGGGCAAAACTGGGCGATCTGAGCATGAATTCATGTTCCACTACTGTGGGATGTACCTCAATGCTGTGCGCTGGCATCCACCTGGCAGTAAGTTCACACACATAGATGCATTTAACTGCCAAGCAGATAGAGATTTTTTTTCCAAGTTTTTTTGAAGTATTAGCTAATTCCAGGAGATAAAGTAATATGCATTCATATGGGACAGATTTCAAAACAAACTACAAATTTAAGCATTTATTAAAAGAAATGTAAACAAAACAGAGCTGAAATGCACTAAATGTCCAGTATAAAGGAGCCAGATTTTGAACAGTATATGTGTGTTATGGTTTACGATGAATATCCATAGTTTTAATCTTAGGGAGGTCTTTTGTTTTCTGTACTTGCTCCCTATAATCTTTAAAATGACAAACCTCTGCCTAATGTTTAACTGTAAGCAAGAAATCTGTTGAACTCTTAAGACTTTTACCAAAAAAAAAGATCCAAGCAGTGAAGGTCCAGAAGCAACAAAGATGCTCAAATTTTGACGCTGAAACCTTTGAACCACTGTCTTTGCGTTAAGAGTCTCTAAACAGTAACTGTGCTGTCACGCAGTTAAACCAGCAGTAGCTTCTTCTGCAACATCTGTTGACACCAGGCTGCCTGGAACCGCACCGTAGTTTCTCAAGATAGACCTATGAACAGAGAAACTAGAGTTTTGATGATCCCATGAAACTATTTGCTGCTAGTTGCTTGTTTTTTTTTTGTTTTTTTTGTAAACCCTACTGAGCATTCTTGTGCTTTTAGGAGCTGTCATTGAGGGTCTTTTTCAAATATGAAAGCGACTCTGATTAATTATGTCCGAGTATGGACAGTTTAGTTGTAGTAATCAGTAATTCTGAACATTGCCTTTTGTGATCTTTCTTCATAGTGCAGCATGGGACACATCAGGACGTCTTATGTGAACTGCATTTTTCTTTTTTTTTCATTATAAAAAAACTGAACCTTCAAATTTTTTTCTTCAATTAGACTCAATTATTTTTTTCAGGTTTTATTCATCTAAAATTACGTTTGTGTTATAACTCAGTTGAAAAATATGTTTTTCTTTCTTAGAATTCAACAATCAGATTATATTTTATATGTAATTAATACAAATTACAAGTCTGATTCTCTGGTTATCTGGCGACGGCCACAGATTTTGAGTTGCCTTTCACTCCGTTTCTGCCTTCCGTCTGCCTCCCAGATTATTGTTCTCAGATTCTCTGTAAAGAAAAAGAAGTTTTTTGTGAAGGATTCATTCGAGGTGTCAGGCCTGCCGCATTGTTTTGGTAGACGTTTCTAACCACCAAAGGATATGGTTACAACATCTGCAAGGGTGTTCTTGCAGCTTCTCGTATCCATTTCACTCCAACAAGTTTTCACTCGTCTGTATTTTGCAAGGCTACTGTTACTAGAGCACAAGCACAAACAATCAAATCACAGCTGTCAGCCTCTGGACCAGAATCTTACGTCGCTGCTGCAAGAATGATGAAAATAAAAACAGATCAACTAAATTGTTCTTTGTCGTATCTCTTTATCCAGGTGACTCCATCTTCAAGGTGCACTTATTCACTCCCAATTTCTCTCCCCCGGGAGCTGGTGGATGCTACGACACCAAGGTTTGCCTTTGCCATGGAGACCACGTGACCCACCACGACCCACCGCTGGTGTACGACCTTTTCCATGATCCCTCAGAGTCGAGACCGCTGGCTCCTGATACCGAGCCCAGATATGCAGAAGTCCTTGAGCAGACTGCCAAAGCCGTGGGGAGACACAAAAGCACCCTCACAAACCAACACACAGCTGATAAAACCCATTCAAAGGCCAGCACAGACGCACACGGCGTCCAAAACCAGTTGACCTGGGGAAAGATCCTGTGGAGACCCTGGCTGCAGCCCTGCTGCGGGACTTTTCCCTTCTGTGGGTGCAAAGAGAACACAACAACTTTTTGAGACTAAAACTACATTGTTTAGATCTTTGCTTTTAGATTAGGATGCATTCAAGGCACT
The DNA here is from genome assembly GCF_033807715.1 of Cololabis saira. Classification (NCBI taxonomy): domain Eukaryota; kingdom Metazoa; phylum Chordata; class Actinopteri; order Beloniformes; family Belonidae; genus Cololabis; species Cololabis saira. The sequence continues at coordinate 22,505,064 of NC_084592.1, read as the reverse complement.
TATTGTACCTCAAAGCTCTTTTACAAAATGGGTTATAAGTATGAAGGATTTCTTTCATTGAGCAAGTGTTTAACAGAAAGAAAAGAGAAAATAATAAGTTAATTTAAGATAATTTAATTTAAAGAATTTAAAGAAATAACTATTCCTAACTTCTGAAGAAGTGTACATAACATACATAAAGTAAACATTATACTTTAGCTCCGTGCAGGTTAGATAGGGATCTCCAACTCCCAGATATTTTCTGGTTTTTCCAGAATAACTACTGGGTTCAGGTTAACAGTCTGGCTTGACTGCAGGGGGGCAGATGTTATGGTCTCTGTAGCTTCCCTCCTAAACTGGGAGCACACTCAAAAGCATAAAAATGTTCACAAGCATTTTTCTCCAGACTTATGAAGCTGTGCATGGTTCTCTTTCATAAATATTAATATACATGAAACTTTTTTCACATGCTCAACCTCGATTCCCGCTCTCGTTTTTAGTTAATACACACTCTCTTCATTTTAGTCATCAAAAACACTACTAAACTAAATAGGCACAGAACAAGTCCCATTTTACCATTTTTTTTTGTTATTGTAGACAATATAACAAAAGGGATCAACTGCACTCTTTAAAAATATATGGAAGGATTGTAAGCTTGAATTTCTCTAAAAATGTGAAGAATGCACGCACATTCTTTTGTCTTGTGTGTTTCACTCTTGCTTGTTCAGGAAAACATGAAAACACGTTTTTTTTGTGTAAACGAAGTTTATGCATCCGGCCCCCAGGGCTCTTCCAGCGTTTTAGTGAAGCTACTCAGTTTTCTTGTAGATGTCTAACTTCAAACATTCGTCACAATAAAACAGTCCCTCCCATGTTTTATTGTAAGGATGATTTATGTTGAGCTGCTCCACACCGTGTCGAATCGTACACATGCTGTTTGGAATTGTGACCAAAAACCAATGCTTTTTTTCCCATCAGATCCACCAGATCAGCTTCATGTGGTCTGAAAATTGTCCGGAAAAGGTTTTTTTTTTTGTTTTTTTTTACCGCTTACACAGCCTCTGTTGCATCTGTTGCAACTTTACCATCTGTTATCAACACTTTGTTATTCAGTGGATGAAGGATCTGCTTTTTAATTTATAGCTTGTGCCTGAGAGAAAGCTAAGAATATTTGGAATCTGTTTATTACAATAAAAGGATTAATGTTGAACTCAAACTTCATTTTTCTGTATTCCATTTTGCATTTTCATTTACCTCTGATAAACATTTGCTTGACTTTGGATTGCCTAGATTCAGACTTAAGAGGTTGTCACACTTAAATTATTTTTGTATCATCTTCCAGCTGAGCATCGGCTCTGAAATGCTTGAATCCAGACTGTTCTTGAAGATGCTTTATCTTCCATCGGATTCAAGCCTTTGACAGTTAGCCTGACCCGGATGACTGAAAGTCCGCACCGGCATATTGCTGAACATTGAAGTAAAAAATCCCTGCAGAAGGCAGTTAAAGCATCACACCATTAGGGGGCAAAGTCAGACTGCGTTTGGAAGGATGGATGGATCAGCTGCGGTTTGGAGGGAGGAGAGAAAATGGCAACGGTAAGATGATAGTCTTGTCACTGTGGGATGTTGGGCTGTTTAAAAATAAATATCATTTATAGTTTCTAGCAGCATACATAATTTCATAGCAAATGAAGCCTTAAGTTGATAAATCCATAAACATCCTGTGGACTACATCACATTTGGGTACTGCTGTAGGATACTATAATATTTTAGAATATATCTTTATCCTCCGATATAGCTCCCATGTACTTTTTTTTTCCCCCCTTGATTTTTATCATCACAACCCCGTGACTTCTTCCCTTCATTTTGTTTTAAAGTGAAAAATCTTCTTCTATATTCACTTACACCCTTTCATGAATATTCAGTCCACTGCTGAACTGCACTGCTTAAATAAACCAGTGCAGAATGGATGATTGACCCGTCCTGACACCCTCTGGCTCAACAAATCTTTAATAATGAAACACTACAAAAGACTGCGTGAACTTATCCATCACGAGTGCCATCGCCGTTCATTATCATCATCATAAACAGCACTGCCTCGCTCCAGCAATGGCTCACAGCAGCGGCAGCTGCCTGTAATTGCTCTCCTTTCTCTGTTTCCTCAAACTGCAATCTCCTCTTACTTCTTTTTTTTATCCTTCCATTCTCCTTTCCCTTTTTTCGCCTCCAAAAATTTTAACTTGCATTTGTAAGTGAGGTGAGAAGTTTCATCATAGTCATCAGTCTAATCGCTGCCATCCCCGTATTTACTTCTCTCCCTCCAGCAGGGACCCGTACATCAAAGGCTCTGTAAGTTCATTACAGTATCCACTCCATTATGTCTCCAACAGTAAATCATGCAGTCGACCATACATGACGACTTTTGGCTGTACATCACGGTTAATGATGGTTGGTGGGATAGGATGTGTCTGGCCGTGCATCACGTCTCACACGCGGGTAACCGTGTGCACTCAGAGCCACATAAAAACGTGAATTTCTGCACAGACATACAGTAAATGCACTCTCAGCCGTGAACAAACATGCTCGCGGTATATCACTTTGTTTTGAACAGATCAGTGGTTTTCTGTAAAGGTCAGTGTTCATGGGGTGCCATAAAGCATTTTTATAACCCTCTGCTTGACACACAAATGTACATACAGCTCAAAAGGAGGGGACTATGGCGTGGCAGCAGAAATGCACCGAAAACAGTCCTCCTGCAGCACGACCTGCGATAGCTGCAAAGGATTTGTGTTGTTTGTTTTATTTCTATTTTAATGTGCATATGGCTTCAGCCCCTCAGGCTAGCCAACGTCAAAAGCTATAACTTTTATGAAAGTGATTGTGGAAACTATGCTTTTTTTTCTCCTTTGGCGTTTACAGTGACAATGTCAAACCTCGAAGATAGCCATGGTGTACAAACATACACACGCAGCAGCTATGCTGTCTGTCAAATTATACAATGTTTAAAGGAGAAAATGAGAATTATGAATTTCAGCCTTTCTAGAGTATGCTTCGCCAGATTACATTTTCTAAGCTTCTGCCTCATTGTAATACATATTTGACATCTGTGCATGAGTGCATCACAAAAGTACATTAAAAGGTAGATGGGGAAATAGACTGTATTTATATAGTGCTTTTCTAATCTTCTTGACCACTCGGAGAGCTTTACATAGTCGATAGAGATCTAAACAGATATTTTGTTACTAAGTCCAGGCGGTGCTTTGTCCATCACACACACTTACACATTATTGAATGCATCAAAGGCAATGAGGGGTTGGGTATCTCGGATGTATAGGCCGAGCGGCTGGGATTCAAACCTCTGACTTTCAGGTTGGTAGAACTTCACTGCCCTCTGAGCAGCAGCGCTCCTGCTGCCTGGTAAACACATTTACTTGTGATCTTTATTATTTCACAGATAGACAACTGATTGTACTTTCATGTCTGGGGATCAGAGGAATCGTTTGTTTTGAACACACAGATGAGAGTGTGAGGGGTGTAGCCTCATTTTTTGAAACATTTTTATTTTATTTTTTATTTTTTTTACCCCTGATTGCACGGGGGATTCAGTGAAAAATGAAAAACACAAGCAGTGTGTGTAATAGTTATCGCAGGGAGGTTTGATTTGGTTTGAATTATGCTGAGGGCTTCAGTCTGATTAACTTTGTGTTTTATTCTGCATTTTTAACCGGATGCTTAGACATCAGCTACTGTTTAGTATAAAAAAAGGAAAGAAACATTTTTTAGCATATATAGTCTTTTACGCTCTCATTTTTCCTCCCCTATTTTTGTTATTCTTCATTTAATGAAACACTTAACACCAGAAAAACAGTCATCATCCCTGAAACAAACAAGAAGAACAAGCAACAGTCCGGGAAGAGCAAAGTGGAGACTGCAGAGATAGTAGTGAAGGAAACCACGGGGAGGTGAATATGCATGGATGGAAGGATGGAAGGAGGCAAAAAGCAGAGAGGCAGGAACGGAAATGCCAAAACAAGGGAGGACCAGGAATAAAAGAGGAACTGAGTAACATTAAAGATGTATTTAAAATTCAACAAAACACGTCCACCACAAGAGCACGCCCTGTGCCCTCTCTGCCCGTCTCAAGTGTGAGCAGATTAACAAGCAACACCCACAAACACAGCAGGTGTTAGCTGTGGAAAGGAAAGAAAACATAAATCTGTGTAGACATGTGAGGGTGAGGTCAGAGTCTCTGTTGCCAGTCAGTTGCCATATTACTCTTCTTGTTGGCGAGGTTTTATCAAGACCACAACTGACCTCTGTGGTAAAGCCATCACATATCATTACACTCTACAGAACATGCTTCCTTTGGCCTAGGTCCCTATCCTAGTTTTGTGCCTGTGCATGTCTTCACAATTAAAGCCAACATTGTGTGCTGCTGTTTGTTGAAAGACCTGCGGCCACACGTCCATAGAGTTGGATAAAAACATATGAAGCTCGGCCTTAAAAAACAAAATGCATGAACGGGCAAGAAGCAGACGAGTTAACATTTCACAGATGTAACGTTTCCTCCGAAGACATTCCACCAGCCACCATCCACTTTAAGATTTAAAACAACCTGACCTACAGGTCGCAGGAGAAGATCATTATTTTTCCACCTATCATAACTGATTATCTATTTCTCTTCTCGGTACATTTATTTCTGAAATGCAGGAAATAGCAGGAGATCGCTTCTGGTTCAGATGTGCTTTCATTATAACAATAATCTGTTGTCGCAAAACAACAATTGCACATCATTACAACACTATTACATTAGGCACACACAAGCCGTCTGTGATTATGGAGATAGTTGGTTTTTTTTTCTTTTTGCTGAATGAAGCTTTTTCACAACCTGTGTAACCATGCTGTTTATCGGACTTTGTGCGTAATGATGCTGTACAGTGAAGAAGAGAGAATATATATTTGCATGCACGGCTCTATTTGTGTTATTTATTGATGCTTTAAATGCGGGAGAGGCAGATTTTTAACGCTTGTAGGTCTCATACATGCATAAGATGTGTGTGTTTTCAGATGTACTGCAGAATTGTTACCATGTGAGACAACAGTGTGGCTTGAAGATAAAAGTTTTCTCTGTCAGGAAACTTTTAAGCACAAACTGTTTCACAATTTTTTAAGGTTGGCACTTAGCTCTTGCATGTAATTGCAGATCTTGGTCTGATCTCAAAAACCTGTCGGGGAGTGGCATGGTACTACCACAGAGCGCGCAGGGTTTGTATGCAAGTGTGTGTGTGTGTGTATACTTCAGTATGGGGTACTGTGGTAAACATACGTGTCATCTTGTTTGCCATATGGTCAAAATTACCTCTCACAGGGGACGATGCTCCAGGCGGAGAACAAGGCATTTGGAGTGGCATGCATAAATACACACACCCTCCGCACAGAAACACACACACACACACACACACACACATACACACTCTCTGCTTCACACTATAATAATGTATAATAATGTACCAACAAGTGATAAACAGATGCAGCGATTAATTAAACACAAACTTCACAAACTTCCACAAAGCTGCAGCCACAAACTGCCACCATCACTTTCAACTCTTCCGTGGTGACAGGAAGTGTTTGAGGAGGTGGGGTTTTGATGAGAGGCAGATAGTGAAAATACTAGGCTAATAGGACATTTGTATTCCAGCAAACAAACAAACACACACACACACACACACACACACACACACACACACACACACACACACACACACACACACACACACACACACACACACACACACACACACACTCTCTCTGCTTCACACTCCCCTTGCTCAACATATCATATCATATCAATATATCAAAAATCAAATATTTTGTATCACTTTAACCCTCCAGAGTTGATGTATTTTTTGTTGTAGGGTTCCCTTTGACCTAAGAGGCAAAAAGGAAAATGATAAATGCTAAATTACACCCTGTTCGTTGGACCTGTTAGAGCGGTATGTATAATTAAGGCCAATTACAGGTTTTCCAAGAACGACCCACGCCCCCATTTAAGACACCTCAACCTAAAGACTCCCACACACCACACACGGTGCAGCAGTGTTTCAGCTCTGGGTTTCAGCTCTGGGTTTCAGCTCTGGGTTTCAGCTCTGGGTGCAGGGATGTCAGTCAGGTGTTGTAAGGAATCTTGTGTATGGCTTACACACTGTGTGCTTAGTAAACTAAGTAACTTGCATCTTGTTATCCATGACTCTTTTCTATTTAGTCATATATTTATTAATATAATATATATTAAATATAAATATAAATATAATATAATTATTCATATAGATATGAGTGAAAAATATCTAACACAATAAGTACTCTCTAGTAGAACTTGCAAACACAAAACCTCTCTTTAACAAGAAATAATGAATCTTTATGCATTTATTGTTTTCAGCTGTCATGATACTTTTGGTGCCTTGTTTGTGAGTGGTTTGGTTGTCATTCAGCAAGTAGGTACTGAGCTTTGCTCTCACGCCGATGTGCTCATTTGGTTAGTGGTGTTATGTTAGTGGTTTAGTGGTAAATAAGAAGCATTGCAAAACCTGGATTAGGTTAAATAGATGCTTTATAAGAAGCGACCATCAACCCAGAACACCTGGGGAATGAAGGCAGTTCATGGGGCCTTGGTGCGGCGGGGGTCGTCTGGCTTGTTCCAGTGGGAGGATGATGCTGGACCTCTTCTTGGAGGAGACTCCTGTTGACGGGTGGGATGGCTGGGTTGGCGTCCCCTTCCCGATGCAGATGGCTCCGTAAGTTGGTGTTTCCTTCTCTGGTCCCACTTTTCACATCCTTATTTCTTTTTTTTTTTTCTAACTCTACATTTGAATTATTTTGATGTGTCTGTTGTGTGTATGCAGGGGGAGAGGGTTTTGTTTGGGCCCCGTTTTTACTTTTTAAATTGTACAATTTTTAAACATGTAAAGCACTTTGTGATACATACGTACAGTATGTATGAAAAGTGCTTTATAAATAAAGTTTGATTAATTGATGGATTGATTGAAGTTTAACATGATTTTCTGAGGTTTCATTTTTAGATTTTTTTTAGAGTCTAGTGGCCTTTATTTTGAAAGCGTCTACAAGACAAGAAACCTGGAAGAGAGAGGTTGGGAAGAAACACAGTAAATAAGGACAGACCGGGAATCGAACCAACGGTCCCTTCACTGGAGCCATAGCCTCTGTAAATAATGCGCCCGCTCAACCAGCGCTCTTGTCCAATCAGCTCTATTCTTAGCACCTAGTTCTAATCAGGTGAAGTTAGATGGGGAGAGATCCATCTGAAGAAATTTCCCTTTGAAATCAAGGTTGGAGTTTTATGCTACACTACTCTTGTCTGAAGTTGGGTGGAGGTTAGGTAGTGTTATTTGGATCTGTGATGTCATAGTTTCCTGCAAATCTGAAAAGCTCCAGGGATGACATCTTTTCATGCTTAGATGGTCCCTGACGAAGTGAAACGGTTGTATTATGTCTGACTTTTCAGCTGGCAGTCACTTCTAACGTTGTAAAATACACTCTCAAGTAAAGACAGTGATTTTATGTCATAATAGCCTTCTTTTTATAATACTGCCCACAATTTATTTTAAAAGTGCTACAATAAAAGCAAACTTACTTAAGAAGGCATTAATTAACTAAATAGACATTAAGAGAGGGGACTTGTAAAAGGTGCAGGATGGAGTTGAGTAAATTATAATTTGTTTAATTTATTACATACTCTTTTCATAAATAATATTACCTCACCAGGGGTGAATGTCGTCACAAACAAGTTTTGAATAAGCAAGTGAGCACTAATGATATGTAAATATAACCAAATCAGTTTAAAACATTCATAACCTCTCTGCCCAGATATTCCCTCTATAACTCATCATGACAGGGTCTAGGCTGGTGGAGAGCAAAGGTAACAGGGGGCAGCGAATGAATAATGGAACAATGCTGTGATGGTCAGAGAAGGAGGGATTGGTGATGTGTGATGCCATGAATGATAGCAAGGAAAATGATGGAGAATGTGGGAATAGCAATAAGAGCGGTGCTTGAAGTGTGACCAACAAGTTACAGACGAGCTGATGATAAATTGAACAAATCAGTTTCTTTTTCTCAGATTTTTTTTTTCCTCAAGGGGGAGTTGAGATAGAGAGAACACTAAATTGAAGAATAAAAACAACACTTGTCATATGAGACAGAGCCAGATGGAGCAGAGATTGTCATGCTGAAAGAAAGAAGAGCGCAGTGTAATTATTAGAGGATGGCAATCAGAGAAGAAAGCCTGAAACAGGGATGTAATGTAAGAAAGAAAATAACTTTGAAACTTCCACAAAGTCCTCCAGGTCTCAATTGGGGGTGGAGGATAGATTAAGGGCTGTAATAGTAGGGAAAAGTCGATACTTTATCCCTTCGCAAGTAGAGAAGTGCGCTTTCAAAAATAGGCCCCATCAAGAAAAACAATCACAAAGCCATAGATGAAATGAAAATGAGGAGGCAAAGGAAAAAAGAGAACACACACTGTATTACAAAGTAATGGACACGGCTAATCAATGTACTTTTGAGTACGATTACAGGGTAACATCACATCACTCAATGTCAAAAGTCTATATTTAATATTTCACTATTTTAAAAAACTGTTCCCCGTGAAAAATGGCCAGTCCCCAAATTGTTACAAGCCTGGTCTTATGGTGACATGTGAAAAAAAAACACCCCATACCTGTGCAGGGGGAACATGCAAACTCCGTACAGAGTGACTGCAGCACAACACAGCCTCAGGTTGAATTTATCTAGAAAACATTTAAACTTCCTAAGACCCAATGCATTTTTTTCCTCAACCTTTCGGGCCCCTATTAAGCATAATTAAATTATGGCGTAAACAATCCAAGATGCCATGTCCATGTATGTGGACTTCAGGTATCTGGAGGTTATGGTAACATAATAACGTTACACAACACACTGTATAGGCACCACAATAACAGAGTAAATTGAGCAGAGAAAAACAATACCTATTGATAAATATAAAATAACCCAGTGCAACATAAAGAATTAAAATCAAAATGACAAATCAGAACTGTCAAAAACCAGATCCTAAGAGAAATAAGAGAAGTCAATAACAAGAAAACTGGACATATGAAGCACAAAAGTTTTGCCTCGTCTTTGGTATTCCGGTAATTAAGCCGACCATGGTAGCTAAGAAAACTTGTGGCTATTTTATCAGCATAATGAATGAATAATATCAGTTTAAGTGACTAAACATGATGTGAATAAGACTTCAGTATATCACGTCTGTAAATATGACATCAGATTTAGTAAGTACTGGAGGAATTTCATTAGCTGTGGATGATTCAATGCTCCTTTAGGTCATCATCAAACTTTACGTTTTTATATCACTTTGACATATCACAAAATGTTATATAAGCTGTGCTTAGGTAAGAGATCTGAGTAATAACTCTTAATCAAGAAGTATTTCCAAAATTTGTTATAATGAATTCTTTTGTTATGCAATCACATGCAATAGTATGAAATTGGGTCAATAATTTGGAACGAAGGACTAGTTTCTTTACCTTTAGTTTTAAAAGGAGCACTCATATTAAAATCTATAAAGCTAAGTTGTGTGTGGAACAAAATACGATCTCCCCAAATCTCCGCATGTAATTTTATATTTAGGAATTAATCTCTTTATTCAGCATTATTTATTAACCCTGCCCTAAAGTTCAGATCTTCTGTCCACTGAATGGCTGGAGAGATATGGCCAAGAACCTTAGGCTATGTGTACCTTATGTCATATAGGTCATTTCGTATGCTGCAGTTGGCAAATAAAAGCAGGAAAAGGAAGGGCTGGCTGCTGTGGAAAGAATGTGTCATCTTGAAGGAGAACGACAGATGACATAACAGAGTGAACGAGTAGGAAGGAGAGGCCGCTTTCTTGAGAGATGGCTGAGGAGTGATAGAAATATTTGTCATCACTCCAGAACTGAGAAGAGGAGTGCGAGATGAACCGAGGGATGAACGAAAGAGAGACAGAGTAAGGGCGCGAGGAGAAGTGACTTGGAGAAAGATGGAGAGGGGTTCAGAGGGCATAATAATGACAAAATGACAAGAAGATGATCGAGGCATGGGTCATGTTTACCCACAGGAGAGGGAGACTGAGAGAGACCGCAGAGAGTTTGGAGGCGGAGGAGGGGGGGGCAGCAAACTGAAGGGTCACTCTGCTTATGTGGAGAAAGAGAGATTGAGGGATATTGATGTGAGGAGAGAGATGAAGAGAGACAGCTTGGGATGGAGAGGCTTCTGGCTTTGGAAAAGGAAGGGGGGCTCGATGAAGCAAAGAGCAAAGAAATGAGGAAAGCCTGAGAGGGTGAGAGCAGTCACAGAGGAGGAAGGAGATGAGAAAAAAAAGCGTAAAGAAAAGCTGGGAGAATGAGGGGTCCACTGTACAGAGGAACAAAAGGGTCTTTTGCAAACAAAAATATTTTTTTTATCCAAATGAGGGAGTCTAAGGATTCAAAAGAGGCTGAGACACAAGAGATTTCTTCAGATGGTTAGAGGGGGGAGGTGGAGACAGAGAAAGTCATGGCTCTTAAGTTACAGAAGGCTCTATTAGACTGAGGCAAAGAGATGATGCCATTATCTGCAAAAATAACAAGATGAAGATCACCAGAGAATACCAAATGTATCATCAAAAACTCAGAGCAGTCACAAAAAGTATTGTTGTAATTTGATGTTTGTACAAGACACAGTTTCAGATAGAAAGGATCCCCAAGCAGAAAAAGTTTGGATGATGTGGAAAATGAAAAAAATAAAAGTAGTTTACATTTATTTCATTTTATTGCAGACAGTATAAGCCCACAATGTTTCATGTGTTTTTTTATCCGTTTCATTTCAATTTGCTAATATGAATATTAACAAATTACCAACATTTTCAGGATGAACTACATCCATCTTTGCATTTAATTCTAATATATTCGCTGGGAGTGCAATTTTATTGTTTTTGTAAAGAGATTAAAGGAAAACATATGATATTTAAAGATGATGGTACTGATCCATGGCAGGATCCATTAAAGACCATCTTTGAGGGACAAAGATGTACAGAGAAATATTCTAAGAAGAAAAATGGGGGGTTTGGGAGTAATTTCAGTGCACCTTGGAAAAGGATGCAAGTCCGAGTGACACATCCATGATCTCTGATCCCTCAGACGCCATCAAAAGCCATCGCCCATCAATAGATGACACAACTAACCACATGGGCAAGGGATCACCATGGGAAATGTTTGTCAAGTACAACAATATAGAGTGCAACTGAAAATATCTGGGATGGACCACTAGAGGAAACATTTAAAATGGCCAAGGGAATTATTACTCCAGATTCTATTTATTTACTTTGAAGAGGATAAAAGGACCACCCAGACTGTTATCAGCTTTTAGTCCAAAAACCAGGCTCTGTAATGGTATGAGGTTATGCAGTGCCTTTGGAAAAGGTCATTTACACTTGATGGAACGGTTAATGCTGAAAAATGCACTGAGATGCTGCCTTCAAGATCACATATTTGCAGGAATGTTGAGGCATTTTTCCCCAGAGAATGAAAAACCCTTCGGCACACATTAAAAAGACATAGCTGAGGGAGAAGAGGGTACGGATACTGGACCGGCCTACAGTACATCTCAAATACTCTCAAACATTTGAATTAAGGCAACTGGACTTCCTTTTCTTTTGTTCCCGAAGACATTCCACCTTCTATCCTCAGTTCAAATAGACTAGCAGGGAATTTTAGGGTCATAACCTGGGGCTTATATGTAAACCACTGACCCTGCAGCCACTCCTGTGGGATATAATAATAATTAATTAGTAATTGTCTGAAATGAAATTCCAACACTGCAAACCTCAGTCCTTAGTTGAAGTCTGTCACTGCTTTTCACTGCACACCACATCAAACAAAAGCGTTTTTTTTTTTGTTTTTTTTAGTTTGTCATTAAAGGCCAATGAATATAACCAGTAAAACACCATAACATAGAGAGCTGGCCAACAATCCCCGTAGTTAATCCCTTTAGAACAGGGAAAATCTTGAGAGAGCTGACCAAAGATCCCAGTGGTTAACTCATCCCTGATGATGTCTAAAAGGCTGCTATTCTGAAACATGAAGGCATGTGAACATAAATCTCACGTAGCCTGAGGCCTTTGCTCGACTTCCTGGAGATCCTCCTGACCATTTGGGAATTATTCTATATATACACCTCTTCACTCTTCCCATAAGTCACTGTCATGTCCAAGAAAAATGCAGGTGGAAACGGTTATTTCAGCTACAGGAACAGTATCTTGAAATGAAGCGAAGACAAATGAATAGATAAAAAAAGACAATCTGTGTGTTGTGACACATTTATCTTGATATAGTCCTCTGTCCTTATTCTCATATTATTTAGCTTGTGAGGTTTAATTTTTATTTTTGCGCTTAAATTTCTATCTTTGTAAACTATAGTGCAATAACAATGTAATATTCTCTTAGTTGATGTAGTTATTGTCTCTGATCTCAGCTTCTTATCTATTTGAGTAGTACCTAGTAAGTGTGTTATGCTTGTGTATAAATTGTCTTTTGAAGAATGGCATCCACTGCTTATTTCATTCATGGCTTTTGAGTATAATTCTATCAACAAGTGTAAAAGCTTAAATTTCATTGCAGGGCAAATTTAGTTATGTTTATTGTGCAGATTTGAACTTGGTGTCAAAAAAAATTAGAGACAGACACAATGTCTCTATCTTAACATATAGAAAAAAAAATGTTGACCTGTGTGAGAAACAGATGAGTGAGCTGGGTGACAACGGAAAAGCTGCTGAGTCAGGAAAGCCGTGGAAACGAGCGGGCTTTAATAGGCAAGACTGCGTGAGAAAAGATAAAGGATATGAGGGGTGGGATGGGGAAAGCACCAATCTGAGATAAGGAAAAGATGAACCATAAAAGGTAGCATATATATATATATATATATATATATATATATATATATATATATATATATATATATATATATATATATACACATATATATATGTGTGTGTGTGTGTGTGTGTGTGTTTATGTAGTACATATGTGAGACACGTCTTTTCCTCTCAGACCGTTAAAAAGATTATCCTTTTTTTTTTGCCAGTGTTGAAATCATGTGGAAAAATGTTGAAATAGGCTGTAAATGTTGTTAGATATTTTGCATTTGCTGCTCATCAAAAAAAGTACTTCACCGCTGACGATAAGGTTGAATAGAAAAGAGAAGGAATTATTTCTCTATGAGTTTGAACATTCAAGCGATCTTTCAGACCAGTTGCCTGTAAATAATATCAGTCCAGGTGGGTTTTCTCTTAATATTCCCAGTAGATGCAAATTACAGTATGTGTTGGTCTACAGCAATGTGTGTAGAGGTTTCACAATATAATTTGAACTGTGGTCTGAAGTTTACACACAGCAAGCACCAAATGTGGCAACATTTTCTGTTTAGAGAATAAAAATGCTGAGAATGTGTAATAAAGTTTTTTACTTTGATTGCGTAAAACTCAAAGGGGGCCAAACTGTTTGAAGTGAAGTGTTAAAAATTTTAAAAAATAGGTCCGCAGCTATTAAGTGAACGCCATTTCTGATTTTGAATGGAAATCGACTCATTAGCCAACTCCTATAAACTGCTACCAACCACTCGTAAACTACTGAGTCATTAGCCAAAGTCCCTTTTTAAAATCCTGCTAACATCTGACTTTTTGGTGCAGTGGAAAAATGATTTAGTAGCATTCATTCCTTTTTCAAATAACTTTCTAGCAATTGCTGCAAATAATTGGCTCTGGTGCTGATCAGCATTGATAAGGGAATGCATAACCTGTATGTACACGTCAATTTAAAATAAGAATTATTCTCTCAAACCTTTTTTTGCAGAATATTTTACGTGGAAACTCTGAAACAAGGAACAATAATGTGGAGACAAAGAAAGATGAGATTGATCAGTTTTACAAGTTTGCACGACAGCTTGCAGCTGTGTGGGCTGATTTCCAGGAGCCAGTGAAATATAATTCACAAACTGAATGATCTCATGAGGTCGGGATTATCAGATTTGACCACAGATTATCTGTGGTCAAACACAGCCAGCAGGCTATAGTGTGTTACACCCTCCCTTCGTGTGGTTGTAGCTTACTGGCTTGTCCCCTGGGAGGGAGTTGCAGTTCATGGACATGAGTTTACTTCTGTTGTACATCATAGTTCAGAGCATTGAGGGCAAACATGTGACTGCCAGGGATGGAAGTAGGCTCGGTTTCTTGCCAAACTATTACAGCCATTTGACCGTTTTGCTTGGTTTATTGAATTTAATAAATGCGTAAGTAAAGAAAAGTAATAATTGAATTAAAATTCCACCAAAAAACTTTAACATTATAGCCCTTTTGGGTGGTTGGCCATAGTTTCAGAACATGCACTGGTATGTTCATGAGCAAAGGTTTAAGATAATTGTTCAGTATTTGTAATCTGTTCTTGATCGTGATGATATACTGTAATGGTGCATCAAACATATAAATATGTTTACACTTAATATTATGCATGCTTACATTACGTGTCTCTCCCGATCCTTGGTCTAGCTGTGTGATGTATTTTACTGCAGTTATGATCTGCACATTTACATTCTAAGCACTATTTTGGCCAAAGCTGCATCAGGAAGTGACAAGCTGCACAATTTTGATATTCTAAATCGTGACAACAGCTCAAATAATGGTGTCACTTCATATGAGCAGACAAAGTGTACATTGTGTGTACATAAATATATGCATGGTCAGTTTCACAACCTTCAATACTCCTCACTGTATTTCTGTCTTAATGTAGTGCTGATAGACACAGAACAAACTCATTTTGGGTCCCGTTATTTCACTTTAGATTCTAGACGTTTCTGTACAAAAATTGAGGTTTGAGGGGTTTCAAGAGAGTTGCTGCTGTATGATGTGGAGGCTGCAGTGATGAGCTGTTCTGTGTGTCCCTATTATGGAAAAAGACATAAATAAATCATCTGTATTTGGAAATAAGATGATCGTGTGAAAGGACATTTTTAATCATGAAGAGTTACGTCGCTTGCACAGATTTTTCAGGCTTCTGACTTTTAAAAATCTTTGTGCTATAGATTTTTGAAGGTTTTTTTTTTTTCAACACACAGTACGCCAGTCAATGGGATATTATGGACAAAAAGGCAAATAAGTCAAAAAGTGAATTTCAGACACTGACTTAAAGCCTCTAAAAATATAATATCCCTCAATAGATCACATCACATTTTATACCCCCAGATAGATTTGCCCTTCCATAATTTACAAAATGTAGCCCCCTAACCTCCATGGGCCAGCACTGACTATTCACATTATAAATTCAATGTGTCAGGCTCACACTCTGTTACTCCTGTAACTATGTGCATGTATTGGGGGAAAAAAATGACAGCAACTGTCACAAGCCCATTCAAAGATTGTTATTTTGGCCTTTAAACCTATCGATCTGTGCAGGTGTGTATCCCTATCAAACATCTCCAGCACCACTCTCTAACTGCACTCTACAAACCTGTTTCAGTTCATCATCCTCATTATTCCTCATTAACCAATGATATTATCCAAATTAGCTGTTTTTGACAATTTGGGAAGTTGTAATTTTGTGATGAAGGCAGAACAGTTAGACCCTTAATAACAATAATGGCGTTAGGGTATGGGTCATCTTTTATTGTCTCTAAGAAATATATAAAATCCCCTATCACTGATTTCAGACCTGACATAAACAATCCTAAACTGAAAATGTATTAAAAAAAACTACTAACCTTAAATTCAGTAAAATATTTCTTAGTCTTGCAATAAGTTTTCAAAAAATGATTGTCTGGCATATATCATATGTTTCCATTCAAACTAGAGTTGTCCGGTCAGGATTTTTTAGCTCCCGATCACTTGAGTTTGAGTATCTGCCGATCCCGATTTTTCTCGATCCAATCACTTTTTTTGGCTCCCGATACAATTCCGATACTTTTTCCCGATCAGATACATTTTGGCAATGAATTAAGTAAAAAAAAAAAAAAAACTCAAAGGTCCGAGGTTTTTTCTTCTTCTTCTTCTCATCCATGTTGGAGAGGTTTCTCTCCAACATGGACATATATATTTTTTTTCACTGACTGCATCATTGGATCAAAACAAAGCTTATCAGCCATGGTGCCACAAAATGTATAAACATGAAATTGTAAACTAAAACAAAAAGTGCAGAATAGTGCAATAACAAAAATAAATACATTTCACTTCAAAAGGAGGTAGTTTACCTACTAGGTTCAAAAGTTGAATGACATCCAGCCAAACTCAATCAATAAGAAAATGAAAATACATTTTGGCTTTACCTTAGTGCAGAATTCTCAACAGCATGATAGATAGATAGCTATTCATCGCGGCTGTTAGTTTTGGCCCTGTCTGTCACTGTGATGTAATGATGTCACACAGAGCGTAGGAACCAAGTGTTGTTGTTCAGAGACGGACCCTTTAGACCGTAACGCCGGTCAGGCAAAATAGCAGTCCGACATCCCTGTGTTGTCACCGTTCGTGAGTCAATAAAGTGGGCCAAAAGATGATTAACGAGTAACGAATAATCATTTACGACAGCTTTTCTTTCTTTTTAAAACTTTCAGTCATTGTCTCCGTTTATCTGAGCGTAGCCTAGCTGTTGTTAGCTTTCTGTTAGCCACGCTTCTTTCCCCCTCCAGCACAAACGTCTCTTCCAGCCGCCTGCGCCACCCAAAAGCAATATCTTATAATAAACACACATCAACTGTCTGTATTGTTAAATACAATTATAAAACGATTTAATAATTAATATATATCAAAAACATTAATAACTAGGTATGGATTTCTTTTCTGAACCCAAGCGCATGACACCAGGCAGGGTTACACTGGTCAAAAACACGGCATAGTTTAATTTGTAAAACACAAAAAAATTTCCACAGGGAATCCACAGAGAGATGTACAAAAAATCCTTAGCCTACTCACAGGGAACTCCAAAATCATAAGGCACAGAGCAACAAGCAAACAAACAAGACGAACTCGCCTCGAGCTACTGGCAGCCCACTCTGAGCTGCAGTTGTGTCTCAGAGGGCGAGGACGCCCGGCTCGTCCTCGCCGCCATGCGCAAAGCTCTTCTGGCCACGCTGCGCCGACTCTGCGCTCCCAGCGCGACCGGGAGGCAGAGGAAAGACCTGCCGGTCAAGCCCAAACAGTATTTCCCTATACTTTTTTGGCCGATACCGATGTTTTGAAAATGACGTGATCGGGCCTGATCGATCGGGTGGGACTAATTCAAACCTCTAAAAGTTTTAAAGTCCAAAGCTATTAGTAATTAAGAGATAGTGGTAGTTAAGACATTTCTGACTTTAAGCCATTTAAACAAGCCACTGTTGGGAATAACTTTATTATTTCATTCCAAACTATTTCTGTATTTAAGGTCCAATATTATGCAATTTTTTTTTGCTCCTTCCTGTCTCTAAATGAGTCTCTAAACTTCTAGTCGGCTAAAAACCAACGACCTGTCCTCTTGATCATGTTCCTACCAACATCCTGTAGATTATTTTACCTACCGTCAAACCTTCATGAACCCACATTATTAACTCCTATCTCAAATCTGGCATCTTTCCCTCTGCCTTCAAACAAGCTCGGGTCACCCCACTGCTGAAAAAACCCGCACTCAACCCTGCCCAGGTTGAAAACTATCGGCCGGTCTCACTGCTCCCGTTCATGTCTAAACTTCTAGAACAAGCATTCTTCAGTCAGGTCTCACAGTTCCTTCACGACAACTGCCTGTATGATCCACATCAGTCTGGCTTTAAGCAGGGCCACTCAACTGAAACTGCCCTTCTGTCAGTCACTGAGTCACTACGGGCTGGCAGATCCGCTGGTCTATCCTCAGTCCTCATACAGCTTGACCTGTCTGCTGCCTTTGACACAGTCAACCACCACATCCTCCTCTCCAAACTCTCAAAGCTTGGCATTTCAGGATCTGTCCTCTTGTGGTTCATGTCTTACCTCGCACCAAGATCCTTCAGAGTATCATGGTAAGGACGAGTGTCCAGGTCGCATGAGCTGGCAACAGGGGTGCCACAGGGATTGGTGCTTGGCCCTTTTCTCTTTTCACTATACACATCTTCATTAGGTGAAATCATCAGCTCCCATAGGTTCTCCTACCACTGCTATGTCGATGACACCCGGCTCTTCCTTTCATTGCCACCTGGTGACACTGCTGTCTCAATGCGAATATCGTCTTTCTGATATTTCTGCATGGATGAAGAACCGTCACCTTCAGCTTAATCTGTCTAAGACTGATCTTATTGTATGTCCAGCCAGTCATTCCTTACCTCCTCAGATAAGCGTGCAGCTGGATTCCACCACACTTGTGCCCACGTTCTCTGCTAGGAATATTGGGGTCATATTAGGGTGCTTTCAGACCTGTGGCCCATTTGTTTTGTTCCGATTCAGGGGCTAAATCGATACAGTTGTTTCGTTTGTTGCGTTTGTGTTCACAAGGCAACTGTCTGTAGCGGTTCAAAGCTGTTAACAAATGCCATGCGCGAACCAACTGTTCTCTCCTTGGTCAGAAATGAACGCGGAAGGAGTTTCCTCTTCTGTACCCTGGGAAAAACAACAACTATGGAGCATCGTAAGCGAGTTATGAGTGAGTTGTGTCGGTTGCTGTGTCGATTATGTTCTCACTGCAAACGAACCACTCCAGGTCTCGAATAGAAGCGACCCGAGACCACCTCTCCTAGGCAATCTCGGCTTGCTTGTTTTGTCCCGCATCCGAGCGCGATTGCTGTGTTCAGATATACCAAACCAACCGATCTTTAGGGGGAAACGCTCCCTGTTTCGGAACAACTGCTCCAAACGGGACAGGTGTGAAAGCACCCTTCGACAGCCAGCTGACCTTTAAGGACCATGTTGCCTCGGTTTCCCGGTCTTGCCGATTTGCTCTTTACAACATCAGCAAAATCAGACCCTACCTGACAGAACATACGACATAGCTCTTAGTTCAGGCTCTGGTCATGTCACGCATTGACTAGTGTAATTCCTTGTTGGTTGGATTTCCTGGGTGGTCAGTTAAACCTCTGCAGATGATCCAGAATGTGCAACACGTCTGGTCTCATCTCACTCCGCTGCTAATCTCTCTGCACTGGTTTCCAGTTGCAGCACGCATCAAGTTCAAAGCTCCAAACAATTACCCAAATGGCGCCTGCCTACCTTCACTCCTTCATCCAGAGCTACACTCCCTCTCGACAGCTCCCCTCAGCCAGTGAAAGACGCCTGGTGCTTCCACCACAATGTGGCGTGAAATCAGTAACTACACTCTTCTCCTCCATTGTTCCCCGATGGTGGAATGACGTACCAAACTCTGTCCAATCTACAGGGTCTGTACTTACTTTTAAGAGCAAGCTAAAGACTCAACACTTTATAGAGCACTTCTGCATCTAGTTAACTTCTCTGCTCATCAGAATTAGTTAGAAGAATTGTCCAGCTCTTCACAGGACTTAGCACTGAGTAAGCTGCATGCACTTATGACAAGATGATCGCGTGATGGTGTCTTTTTAGACGTAGCTTTCTTGTATAAAGGGACGGTTGGGTTGGGCAGGAAAGAAAATACATTCTAGCACTAGCATGGCAATATCTGTGTCCAACTGGACTCCCAGCAGTCTGAGCAGCACTTATTCATGCTGTGCCCAGTGCCCTCCTATGTGATTTTTTGTTTGTGTTGTTCTCTCAGATGTAAGTCGCTTTGGATAAAAGGGTCTGCTAAATGACAGTAGTAGTAGAGACTGCAGTTCTTCTTTTTCTGCACCCAACTTTCATACTGACGGACAACTTCTGAGCCACATCCGGCTTCTTAAACCACTAAAACATGCTACTCACCAGTCACGTGCCACAATGACAAAGACAATGTTTAATGTTTAATGTTGAACTGAGTCTCTGGCTGGGTGGCACTTGGAGTTAAGGAGACCAATCTGCATATGAAAATTCTGCTTATATAAAAAGAAAGTTGTGTTCCCAGTAGGCCTGCTCTTTAAAAATTTTATTCACCGCTTAATCAATCATGCACCTCTTAAAATGACAGCTAGACAGCCTGAAAACTGGATATGAGACAGTTTAAGTAAATTTTGAACCTTTGAATGCTGGGAAAAGCCCAACATGGGACCTTTAAATATATTTGACCATACTGAATGACTCATATTGTGGCAGAACTATTTAATTTCTTTGCCATTTTGTGTTTAAGGAATCATAATATAAAGCTGCCTCTCCCTTTTATCCATTTGTTTGTTATTGCAAATCATCTATTATCTAAAAAAAACATCAAAGGTTTTAGAGTTTCTAAATTGGAAACTGAATTTCAAAGAAACAGAGAACTTCAGTTTGACAAGACATGAGGAATGGCAAGTCAAACCTCACCGCAGGTTTAAAGTGTAAAAATTACAAGGAGCAG
This sequence comes from Cololabis saira, assembly GCF_033807715.1. Lineage (NCBI taxonomy): Eukaryota > Metazoa > Chordata > Actinopteri > Beloniformes > Belonidae > Cololabis > Cololabis saira. Next base: position 22,484,587 of record NC_084592.1, on the reverse strand, counting down.
TTTTTGGAGCAGTTTTTGATATATAATTCAGTTTGCACAGTCAACATTATTAATTTGCTGAAGTTTTGGATTTATAACTACATTTAAATAAAGTCTAATAAAGTGAGATTGACGAAACATTTTGATGATCGCCACTCCCCATTTTATGCGGTTACCTTTCACATATTTGCATTTTAGCCACTTAAACACACACACACCTCTCCAATTGTACACATATGCACAAAGCAGCCACCCGCCGACGGTTGAGTCAGAGCCCGTCAGGTGTTCTGACTCATAAACTTCTCTGATAGCATCGCCTGTTCTCCTTGTAGCCTAGCAAGGACACACACACACACACACACACACACACACACACACACACACACACACACACACACACACATCCATAATTAGTTTTACTGTGCAAATAATGCCATAAAAACATGCATAAACATACTCAAATAATATTTTTTAAGCATTCAATTATTAGCAACATTTATGATTCATCAGGAATGCTTCATGTAAGCATACTTTTGATTTACCGTCCATGACCTGTCTTCTTTAGATTCATTGTCTTAGATTCATTGTCTAAAGTACTGTACATCTAATGTGATGGCTTCTGTGTCAGCCTGTTCACACTGCTTCAGTGTGGGCTGAGGTATCAAAACATATGTAGTATTGGATGGATTGGCATTTTAACGATGATCCCCTGACTTTTCTTTTAGTGCCAACATAAGTCTTTCATCTTTGATTCGCAGTCATTTTAAACAGCTGTTGGATCTGACACAGAAATCTGGCAGACATTTATAATCCTTCCATATTCTTGTCATCCTCCTTTATTCATTCTGGAAATCTCTTAACAACTCTTCTAACTGCAGCCGCAGTTCAAAATGTTGCCATGTCCATTTCTGCCCACCAAACACATCTGCGTCTGATATACTTTACATAACAGGGCCATTGTAGGTGGGACATAAATCACAGAGCTGGTTAAGAGGTGTAACATTCATAGAGGAAATTCAAGAATTTTAGAGATTAAGGTCAATTAGTTCATTCCAAAAATATGAAATGGGTGCTCATTTCATTAGAAGGGGTGGAATCACTGGTAATAGGCTCTTCAGCTTAATTCCATCTCATTAAATCAGTCACACACAGTTTGAAGCAGCTTCTATCTGTGAATATAACAATGTGGAGTCTTTCATGCACAAATTACAGCATAGTGCATTTCTCTTGTCTGGCATCGCCAACACTGGCCAGCAACAGCTAACCTGGTCAGAGAGTAAACTTGACTTTTCAGCTGTATTGGACTGAGGTAAACTATGATGAGACAGCGTTTACATGCTCTACCTTTGGATTCATAAGCTTATTAAAAAGCAAAAATAGATAGATAAATAAATACATCTACAGAAAAATTCAGAAATATGCTAATGAAAAAATAAAAAGAAAGAAAAATCACTTTTTACTTTTGTGTTAAACTCTCATTGTGTCATGGATGTTGCTATCTGGCATGTCATAGATCTGGTTGGTTTTCAATCAAATTCAGCCAGAGGGACTCTGTTTTTTATATCCATGAATCACAGCATAATCTTGAGCATGTGAACTTTGAATATTGATATGAATTAGGCCTATTCAATGAAAGCAATTTGATTTGGGGGTGATTTTCCTGCGACAACAATCCCAATGTAGTGGATTGATCCAAGAATATTGAGGGTTATCTTCAAACAACTTACAGTAAATTAATTCTGACACCACATGACACAATATGACACATGCCATTGTATTGTGAGGTGAAGTTGATGCAACTTTTAACAAACTTTGCCTCAACAGTTTTTGATACTTGCGAGGCCAGGAATTAGACCACCAACTTTCCAACTGACAGACAACTTCTGAGCCACATTCACCTCTAGTACACCATTGTTTAAGGTTACGTTTTCTAACTTCCGAATGTTTGCTGCGTGTTTGCTGTGCCCACCACATTGTTTCCCTACTCAGCCCTATAGGGTTTTGCATAATTATTCAAAGTCACAACAATCAAAACACAATATTGTAGATATATTTTCTAAGCTTTGCTTGGATTTTGGAAAGCTAAATCAGCTGCTCACATACTGTATGTAAACAACTTTCTTGTTGTCATGGTTATTTGTTACCTTTTAACAGATAGACTGTGCGTCCGAAATGCCATACTAAAAAGTATATACTAAAACGTATACTTAAGTTCGGCACACTTTTGAGTAAATATCAGTAGTATGTATTAATTCGGACGTACTATTCAGAGCCACACGGCACTTCCTGCCATTGGGAGGATGTGACGTGTCACAGCAGCGTAGCACCGCTCTGCTCTTTCCCGTTTATTCTGGCCGAAACAAGATGACATTATATAATATTATTATATACGAATATTATAATATTAATATTATATAATAATATTATAATACTTAATATTATACCTATGACATATACGTATCACTTAGCAACCAAACGCTGCATTGCATTGTGGGAAGTTTCTGCTTAGCTAGTGTCCATCAATCCACACTAATAAATTTCTCCGGAATGAGTATGGATAGAGCGTACTATTGAGTACGTTCTAATGTTTCGGACGCACAAAAAAATCTCACATACTCATTTTGCATACTCATTAGGGTGGAAGTATGGAATTTCGGACGCAGCCAGAGACTAGAGTGTACTGCTTTATCTTTCCTGCTCCGCTTCCTCCTCTTTGTCTGATTGTCTCCCATCGTCATTGTCCGTGTTTTTCTCCCTCATAAATCTCCTCATTTATTCCTCCTGCAGTTTTCACTCAAGCTCCTCACATCAGTAACACTCCCAGAGCTCTTAGAAACACATGCTACCCAGCCACAAGGTGAATGCTGATCATCTGAAAGAGGCAATTCTACTTCTGCAGCAGCATTTGTCTGCTGTAGAATCAGCTGCTGTAAAAGAAAAATACAAAAAGCAGCATCTTTGGTGCAAATACATCTCCCAGTAGAACATGTATAGCCATTGACTTAATTCGTATGTGTTGCTGCAGTGCTTCTGCAGATCTTGAAGTATTTGCTAGAAGACAGTGTTCAAAATGAGGTTGACATGCAGGTTTGTAATTATTAGGCTTTTCAGCTAAAGTGTTGCTAAATATACTCAAGAGCTAGAGTGGCAGATGACGTGGTCGCCATGGATACACACTTGACTAAACAAATAAATCAAATGAACATGATTTGTTATTTAAAGTCTGAGGCACAGCCCTGATTTACTGCTTCTATTTGTACTGTTTCATTGCGGTTCTCAGAAATATATTGACAAAATTTGCAGCAACTGCTGGCTCATGAAATACAAACCAAAAACTGTTGTGGAACGAGACATGTTTAAATGCTCAAATATAAATGAATGTGTTACTCTTTTTCTTTTTTTTTTTTTAAATGTGTTGCCTGCAGTGCAAAAAGTCACGGCAGGCAACAGTTTATAAATGAGACTTTGTGTGTTTTCTTGCATGGAATGTATGTTTTTGGGGCCCACGTATAAATCAATGTATCTGCACACAACAAGAAAATAATAAAATCTACACCGAGAGAAATGAAAAAACAAAAGCAATGACAGCTGAATGAACAAATAAAGAGATATGATCATGTCCTTGCTGTTGTTCTTTATATTTTATTGTGTTCATATACAGATCCAGCTCCAGATCTGATATACACGGTAAATCACACTCAAGCTTCAGTTTGATAAGTCACAAACTGCTTCCAGTATGTCACAACTTGCTTTCCTGCAGGTCAGTGAAGAGGAATCTACAATCTCATGTATACGTACATCTGTGAGACATAACATTATGATGACCGGCTTGATACTGAGCAGGTTTTTCTTTTGTTGCCAAAGCAGCTCTCAGGGATCTGGATGAAGAATATCTGAGGCTGTCTTGGAGTTCCTGTCACTGGGATGTTAACAATTGGTCTTTTGGGTCCTTTGGGATGTGGGACAGGGCGTCTGTGCACTGGAATTATTTCTCACAGATGCCTTCAGGTCCCATCACATCGGCATCTGAAGGGAGTTCATTTGGAGACTAAGTTAGAGTCGTTATTATATTCTTTGAGCACTTCCTAAACCAAACAAAGAAGACTGTTAAGGGCCCACTGCTGATCTGGGGAACTTGGCTACGGTAGGGGAATACTTTTACCATTGTGACAAATTTGATTTGCTTTCAAAACCTTTTGGGTTAGTGGGAAAGGCAAAGTTAACATTCATGTGAATGCCAGGATGCAAGTTCTTATTACTGCATTACTTTTGAACAGGCTTGACAGTGATGCTCACCTTTTTTGTAAGTGGTCATAATATTTCAAAATTCTCATTCTTGCTCTTAGACCTTCCTCATTCTCCAAACTGAGAGCACAGTGGCCTCTGTCTACTATAGGGAAGAAACTAACTACTCATAAGTGCCTGGCACAAACCCACTCAAAAAAAGACAGATATACCTCTTTAAGCTGGAACACAAGCGGATGGAGGTACGTTCAGAATGAAGCTCTTCATGTTCCACAGAAGGAACAAGAGAACAAAACCATGACTGGGCGTTGATATTATCCAGCCTTTACTATGAGATTCTAATTATGTTCCCCGTCTCTCTCCCTTTTCCCAGCTAGTCTCCTTTTCTTTTTTCTTCCTTTTATTCGGTCTCCCACCCTGACTCGCATCCCAGAAGAGGAGATTATATTAGCAGGAAATCCTTTTCTTGTCTCTCTGAGGAAAAGAGCATAATTACTGAGTCTGATTCTTTGCCAGTGCTTATTGTATTTTAAAAAACCTCATTTTCACAGCTGCGCCAATGCAATTTAGCTAAATAATGAAAAGGTACATTTGAGTTTCCACAAAACCTCCCAAAGCTGATTCACAGAGGAAACTATAGAACAAGATTTTGATACATTCAATAGCACATTAATATGAAGATACTTAGCAGTCTTTAAAGCTCACAGCCTGGTGAAGTGTACGGAGTGTGACAAGAAGAACTACTAAATTCTTATATATTACTCCTTTTCTAGTTTATTAAAGAAGACTTTTTTTCACAATTTCCCACATTCTGGTGTGTGTCTTCATGTAGGAAATTTAAAAAGAAATACAAGGACTGGTGATGGTGATTTTTACAAGGCACCAGAGAACTGGGACTGCAAAATCTCTTCGATACACCCCTGCTGCCTCCCTCTGACTGTGTTATTATAGTTTCCTGATACTAACCAGCTCTATCTGTGTCGTGGTCTCTTTTATTGCTCCTTCACTGTGATCTCTCTTTTCTACCTCCATTATAGCTTCCCCTTCTTATAGGTATTCTTTTCCCAGTCCTTCTCTTATCTGTCTGTTTCTATCTTTGACTCTTTTAGTCTCCTTTTCTCTTTCGTGCACACTCATAAAGCACATTGGATGCAGAAATGTCCCCCTAATGAGATATAACAATATTCAGTTATGACTCACACTTAAAAACACACATCCTCAAACACCTACTCTACACTTACAGGACAGACACACCCCTAAAAAAATCTGCTCGCACACACACACACACACACACACACACACACACACACACACACACACACACACACACACACACACACACACACACACACACACACACACACACCATACAGAGACACCAGACGAGGCTTGTCCTTAGAGTCCTGCAGCTTATGATAATGTCTGTCTCTTTCAATTAGACACTTCGATGGCTGCTGTAACATTTTCCACCGTCCGGGACTCTTTCCTCTGGTCTGTCCTGCGTTTACCCTCTGTAATTGTCTCCCTCCACCACTGTCATTCCCTCTCTTTCTCTCTAAGACCCACTATCAGCCTGTAACCTGCCTCTGACACAAAACAGATGTTACTCCATCCCCTCCTTCCTCCCTCTATCTCTTCCTGCCCCTCAACCTCCCAAACCTTTCACCTTATCTTTACCCACCTCCAGACCTCAGCACTCTAGCTTCTCCCACCGTCCCTTTTTCACTGAGCGCCTCCTTTTTTGGTTTCCAGTCTGATTTTGTCCCTTTTCTTAACTGTGCGGCAGTTTCACTATTTCACTGTTCACTATTCTTCTTTGTTATGTGGGACAGCATAATGGTTTCCAGAGGAGAACTTGCTCAGACGAACAAACACTCGGGTAAATCAAATCTGTTTGTTTGCCACCCAGAGTTGCTGTTGTAGTTGGAATTGACTCAGTAATAAGAAATCCACTTGAAGAAATAGTGTTTAATACTGTTTCACTGTTCTAAACAACACATGAACACATTATCATTCTCATCTGTTTTTAAATCTCTTGTGGTTGTTTCACACATATATGCATACAGTAAGGAAAAACCTGCATTTTATCTTTTAATTGATTTGTTAATCGCCTTTATTCACGAGTTCCTTTGTTCCATGCTTTTCATTCTCATTATCCTCCACTAATCTTCTCCATTCCTGATCACCCAGGGTGAACTCACCTGATGCAAAATGCAGAGAAAGTCTCATTATCTCTGCTACCTGAGGAGCATTTGGTAGTGATTTTGAGCCTCTTTGAGTCTTGAATTGCTGCATTGTGTGGTGACGAGTTACACATTCCAAAAGTGTGGCTACATCACAACAGTTTTACAGTTTATGTCTACGGATACAGGACCTTTGCAGAGGAAAATAATGTTTTAAGGTGGAAAAGTATCAGTTATCTGGCCATGAATCAGTGCAGAAACCCCCTTCCCCCACAAAACAATGTTACGGTGCAACAGTTTGTTTTAAAGGAAGGCTCCACTGCAACGCTGAATTTATCCGGTCCGGTGAGAGTCTAATCATTTCTCCCCAAGATCAATGACTTATGACAAAAGAAGCTCTCTTTTCTGCTAGATTCCCAGGCACCCCTCCCTCAATAAATCTAAAACTTCCTGTCCACCTCGACATAGTTTATTGTCTATTGTGGATAAAGTTTATCTGAGGTCTTCACCACATCTGAGATGTAGACGTGACTCTGTGAGCAAATAATGATCATCAACATTTAGCCAAAAAACAGGTTTCAGCTAATTAATCAAAAATCATGACAAATATGGGAGGGGGAGCTACCGAGCACTACGTCTTTGCTGGAAATAGTTTGCATGTATCACGTTGCATTGACCTCTGTTTACTAGAATCTATGTTGCTTGAGATCCCTGTGGTTACTTCCTCCAGTCACTAATTGATCGATGCACCACATCCCATAAAATATTACATTCTAAGTCAATAAAACTGGCTTAAGAAGTAAAACTTTTAACCTACTGAGCCTTGATTTATAACAGTGTTTTAATGCTTTGCCTCTGAGGTACATGTTGAGGGAACAAATGTCTTATAGATCTGTACATTTGAACCACTTGGTGACTATAAGAGTAAGACTGGAAAATAGAAACCTTATAAAAATGAAGAATTGACAAATGGCTATACTTAATGTGAATTTAATTTTGTTGCATACAAAGGATCAAACATACATCTGAGAGTCTGACCAAGATATGACACAGAAAGTTGCTAGTACACTAGTCTTACCAAATCAGAGCAGGTTTTGTTTTAGACAAAATAACATGCAATTCCTCTTAAAAAACCCCTAGCAGCTGTGTGAGACAGCTAAACCCAACTGCGTGGACACAATACTAGTCTGAACTGAGTGTACTCACAAAAACTCAGTTTTCCATCACAGTACATTTGTGCTTTTGACCTGAATATTGAGAAATATAATGGAATGAAACCCTTTAATTATTTTGTGTCAGACGTAGAAATCTTGATAGTTCGGCACAGCTTTCATTCACTAAGGTAAGTGTAATAGTCCCCCACTGCCCTCTGTGTTTAAATCTCTCCCTCTCAAAAAATTTTTAAATAAAATCGCTCTGACCAAATAAACAAATCTGCAAATGAAGCATTTGGTTTTATAATGATTCTGCCTGCAGACAGGGTATGCACTTTTATTATTACTCAAAACAAACCTCATCGGTAGCATCAATACTTCCAGTTCACCCAACATGAACTCCACTCACAAGTCCCCATTAGGAGTTCAGCCCAGTCTCAGATGATGATGATGTGTAAAGGTAAATTTGTTTGCATGTTTAAAACGTGGAAATGTTGCAACCAGTTGTGGTAAATTGTGAGATACGTCCCTTGGATTTTGTCTTCTTTTGAGCAGTGTTCACATGAAATAGTCCATGTCATATTAATAATTAACTGTGTTGAGAGCAACCATTTAAGTTCTGTAATTATCTAACCAGCCATTTATAATAATCATGTGTATTAGATCTAAGTCTAGCCATGTACTTGAAACTATTCATACCAACCACGCGTGGATGAAAGTGCAATCACTGTGAAAAACAGGAAGCAGGACAAGTTTTAAGCTACCAGTCTCTTGCTTGAAGTTCTATGTATTAACACCGTCCACATCCTCAGCTTCCTCTCCTTCCCTTTTACAAGCATTTCTGGCCCAATGAACCCTAGCAGGTAAAGGAAAGTGAATTAAATTATTTACGTATATGGATTAAAAATGTCAAAGTTAATGTCCAGACAATTGAAAGACCACATTCCATCCGTTTTGTTAACGGCATCAGGAAAATGTATTAATTTGCATTTTTGTTCTGATACAGCACCTTTTGTTGCACGATGGACCACACAGCTATGTTGTGGTCTGACATGTCAGGTAAGTTAAACGTGGTTAGGGGGCTTAAAAGTCCAATGTGTGAGAATCAATGTAATCTCTTGGTATGAAAGTAATACAAAAATAATAACTATACTCTTATAGTAGCGCAGAAGTGTATGAAAGTAGGAATTGCTGACTTTTGTTATATTAGACGAATGCACATATATCCAAATTTACATGCATGTTTGGGGTGCCTTATTTCGAAAGCAGCACGGAATAGAAACATCATATTGTGGCTTTAGAGCATGTATTATGTACTTTTTTCTGTAGTAATATTTCCTATACGTAAGTAAGAGAAGAATCATTATGGCAGCTGCATGTCACTACATTTCTCACAGTGAACATGCCTCTTTGTAAGAAATATTAGACTTATCAATTCAAGCCTGGTGTCTCTTTCAAGGCCTCTTATGCTGTCATTTGTAAGGACCCCATAACATTACAAATCAATGCAAGAGTACCCTTTATCTGTAGTTTATTTTTAGTAAGAATGAAAATGAAAAGTACAACCTAGAGAAAGATGTGACTTTTTAAAAGATTCCAGCTGTAAACATGTGTTTGTGCGCTTTTCATTAATCTGAATTCAAACATTGTAGCCCTACATACTGTAATACTGACTTACCTCAGATCCAGTGCTGTGTAGCTCTCCACGGAAAATATTCACCTGTCACCTTTGGTTTAGTGAATTTGGATCAAGCGCCAACATTCCAACTTCAATCCGACTTGGCTTGACACCTGAAAACTCTAGTGCCGTGAGAAGCAGGCCGAGCCATGTTTGGTCCTCACGGAGATCTGCTCATTTCAGCACTTGTTTTGGATGTAATTTCAGTTGTGACATATGAAATTAGGATTTTTGTTCAGACTAGATGGATGTGAAGTAATACTAATTGCCATCATAGGTTAGTAGAAGGGTTAAGTGGCTCCAAAAGTCCTTTTCAGAGAAAACTATAGGTGATGTCACAGGGGGGGGGGGGGGGTGTTCCAGTTCTTCTGACGCCCTCTACAGTTTAGATAAGGTACTGCAAAGCTACTGGGCCCATGCATAATGTGCTTGTGATTATGCTGAGACTGTGCTTCTTACTGTGATGCAGTTTCCAGTCCCAGAAAAATTAGGCCAGCCAGTTAGGCATGAGTCAGCCTTTTCTCCAGAGAGAGGAAACTCCCTGACATGACACCATCATTAACAGCTGACCAGCACACCCTACCCTCCTTATTTCCACATGAGAGTATCACACAGACAGATTGAAGCCATTGAAAAACGCACCATTGACCTACTGTATATGCTAAACACACCCAAAATCTGGCCCCAGCATTATTTCATGATGGATACGGTAACCGTTTGTCTTCCCTGGTGTAAAATGTGAAGCTGAGGTCACTGATACAGCTGAAATCAAATGACTGCTGACGTGAACCGTGTTGAACTCACGAAGACGTAATCTGTGGTTTCTAAAGTTGAGCATTTTGCATATTGTATATATAGTTCTTAAATTAATAAGAAATTATATTAAATTATTTGCTCTTGTAATGGGCCCCCCTTTCAAGAAGATAAACACATTTTTTTAAATAAGTATAGCACAGATAAATTCATCAATCCTATTTAACAAGTGCTGTGATTAACTGCATCAAATGCTGCAATAAAGTCCAACAAACTAAAATTGAAAAGCAGAGGAAAAACAGTTTCAGTAGAGTGCAATCTGTGAAAACCAGAATGAAATTTATCATAAACACATTGCACCAGAAAAGAAATAAGAAAAAGAGACAGGATAATTATTTATTTGACATTTTTCAAAGTATTTAAAATGAATTCAAACGTCGTAGATACTGAAATCGGGAATTCAATTTCCTTGAGTTGAGCTAAACTGACAGCACAAATGCATCAGCGCCCTATCATCCTCAGATGGAAACAATAACTTTTTTGGTGAAATAATTACTGTCAGAGAGTCAAATTATTCAAGCCCTGCCCTAAAACAATTTATTTCCACAGCCAAGTCTGGAATGGGATGCAGAACATTTTTCTCACCTTGTGGACCGGCTGGTTGAATGTCGTAGAGTTCAGTTTCACTTGAAATAGAAACTCTAACATGTAAAATAACTGTTGACGATTAAAGTGGTTTTAAAACAAGGATACGTTGCTAATTACTCCATTAGATATCTTAATAAACACAACCTAATGTGATGTAAATGAGATATATTTTCAGGGTTTGCTCCTGAAAGAGATACCTCATATTGACTCATTTTTATATCGTCTGATATATCTGTGTATTAGTTATTCGTGTATCTTTGCCTAAACCCCAATCGTCCAGTTGCCATCTGTGTTCCCATTAAGTCATGGCTATGAAATCTTTATTACACCAGCTGACTGAATCATCGGTTACAACACAGAAGTCAGTTCCAAACACTTTAACTGCCACAAGGTACCTCCTCCCACACATTTGAATTTAATACCTATTCCGCCACATGCTCATTATTACGTCAATCTTTTTAACAAAATGCATCTAAGAAAAGTAGTTATTGTGCTGTTTTTGGTAAATTCAATAAGGAAATGAGTCATGTCTGAGGGAAAATCTGTGTTTGACTGTGAGATTGAACGTCATTTTTGCCCTTGGAGTAACTGAAAATAGGTGTTTATGGAGTGAATTGAGACCAGGGTGCCCTTTTAAAATTATATTTCAATGACTGTGTGTAGATAATTGTAATTTGAAATAAAACGCATGTATCTGAAACAATAGGGTGAAGTGCTCGCAAAAGTTAGTAACCCTTGTTTAAATCCTTCGTGTGTGTTTCTTCCCAATCACATCTGTCCTGGTACTACTTTTGATGCCCACGTGAGTGTTGAAGTCCAACAGAAAGATTTAGTCCCTATTACTGTACCTTAGATTAGATTATACTTTATTAAGCCCACAACGTGGAAATTCACGTGTTAAGCCAGCAAAAAGATAAAAAAAAAAAAAAAAAAGAAAAATATACAATAGAGCCTATACAGAAAATCAGTGATGAGGTAATCGGTGAGGTAATCTGTTGTCCATGCAGCCAGGTGTTGGTCCACCCCAACTCCTTCCACTTTCCCCCCCAGCAGTGATGGCTGGATGGTGTTGAAAGCACTAAGGAAGTCAAAGAACATGACCCTCACAGCGCTCCAAGGGCCTGATTTACTAAAGGTTTGCGTGTGTAAAAACGTGTGCAAACTTGACAGCACCCGCAAACCAATGTGCCAGCTGATCTACTAACAGCGTGCAAAGAGGACTGTGCCTCTCAAATGCGCAAAATAGCACACGCAATTCATTTAGTACTTTTGCCCTGATGAATAATCAATATGGGGCGTACCCGCCAGAAATCGCTAAATACTGGCAGGGGAAAATGCAAATTGGTCCATTTACCACGCGCAATGAGATATACCAAGCCTGAAAGTTTTTGCGTGGATTGTGATTGCGTCTGTATTTAATACGTTCGAAAGGAAAGTGCTAATCTCCACATGCAAAAGGAGAAATATTTTATTTGAATGTTAAATCGAGTATTATTCAGCAAAAGGTTGCCACAGGAGGCACATTCATTTTTTTATTTGGCCATCCTAACAGTGATGATAATTAAATCACGTGTTTTCATGGAGAAAAAAAGTGTTTCTTATTGTGCGCCTGTTCTGCAGTTGTCATACCCCGGCAGGTGTTGTGCCGTATTCAGCACCCCTGCCGTGAAAAGCACCCCCTCGTCTGACAAAAATGATATTCTCATTCCGTGTCATGTTCTGTTTAGCGTCCAGTTTTGTGTTAATGATTCATGTTTAAATGCGCTCATGGATTCCACAATAGTCATACTTTCCCACAATCACAGTCACAGATAACAATAACTTTTTCAGTGCACACGCAATTTAGTACTCTTTATTTAGGATCTTAGTAAATCGGGCCCCAAGTGTTCTCCAGATGTGACAGTGATCTGTGACAGTGATCTGTTAGGTAGATCTCTCGGGATAATCCTCTCAATGGTCTTCAGAGTTAAATCTGTTGCACCAGCTTGGAGGGCAGTGTTCTCCATGCAGAAGTTAATATAGTCCATGATGCAGTGGGTCAGGCTGTCAATGTCATCACCGTGGAGGCTGCTGATTTCTTCCCAGTCTGTTGTCTCCAAAACATTTCTGAGCGTAGCACTGGTCTCATCAGACCACTCCTTCACAGACTTCTGCTCAAGTTTGAGAAGTGTGGCTTAGGAGCATCTTCCAGAATCCTTGCTAAGGCCTCAGAGAAGGGTGGATACTTCAAACTACCATTTGTTGCAAAGGCACATATAACCAATTCCCCAACCCTACGGTCCAGAAAAGCTATCCTCTAATCTACTGCCACACATGCCGAACTCTATGCACACACATCAACATTTAAATCTGGGGACTCGGTTTCGCAGAAAAAGTCAAAATATGATTTCCATTATCGATGCAAAGAGGAGCTACAGGGACGAACTGGAGTCTGACTGCAATAGCTCCAACACCAGGCAGTTGTGCAGTGGACTATGAACCATCACTAGCCATGGGGGGAGGAACTGCAGCACCAACTACACTGGGTCTTTTGTTGCTCGAGGACCTCAATGTCTTCTATTCACAATTTGAGGCTAAAAACACCATCCCTGCTTAAATGCTAGAAGAGGATCCAAATGAATGTCAACAGCATACACGAGGATAACTCTCAAACGTGTAAACCCACTAAAGTCACCTGGACCAGATACCATCCCTGATAGAGTCCTCAGGGCATGCACAAACCAGCTAGCAGAAGTCCTCACCTCCATCTTCAAACTCTTCCTGAAAGCAGGACACAGTCCCTACAAAAGGTCCACCAAATTCCCCAAAACTCCTCCATCACCTCCTTGAATGACTACCATTCTATCACACTGACATCCATCATTATGAAGTGCTTTGAGCAGCTAGTCAAAATATATATTTGCTCTTCCCTCCCAAAGTCACTGGAGGCAACAGGAACACTGACAATTCCATTTACCTGATGCTGCGCACTGCCATCTTCCACCCAAAGCATGGAAACACATATATGAGGTGTTGTTTTTTGATTACAGCTCAGCATTCAACACTTTGTTCCCATGAAGCTGGTTAGAAAGCTCAGGATCCTGGGACTAACATCTCAAATCTGAAATTGGATTCTGGATTTCCTGACTGACAGACCTCAGGTTGTAAAGATGGATGGTGTCCCTCAGGGCTGTATTTCCAGCCCATTCCTCTGTGGCCTGATGAACTATGACTGCATGGCCACACACAGCTCTAATGCCATTCTGAAGCTTGCATATGACACCACTGTCCTCACGATAACTCACGATTCAATACTGTGGCGACATGTGGCCCACGATAATGATAATATCACGAGACACGAGATCTACGATATTCGATATATTGTAAGAAATTTCATCAACGATATATCACGATATATGTGACTGAAAAAGAAAAAAATACCCATAAAAAGGAAAACGTCTGTAGTTATGCATTTATTCAATGCCAAAACTTCGTACAATGTACAAAGAAAGTGCATTTGTATAGAGCCTCACTGCCTCCTAGTCTTGTAAATGTAAACACTGTACAGCTGGACAAATTGAAGTGCATGAACAATAGTGCGGTGACAACAGCGTAAATCCATTATGTGTGTTGTAATAAAATATCGATATTTGCCGTCAGTTTATCTATTATTTATTGCGACAGAGAGCGCAACAATATATTGCAATATCAATTTTTTCCCCACCACTAGTGGAGAGGGTGGCTTCTTTCAAACTCTTAGGTGTGCACATTAAATGAGGACCTCTCATGGACCACACACACCACTGCAGCTGTAAAAGCTGCTCATAAGAGACTATCCTTCCTGAGGAAACTTAGAAAGTTTGGACTTCACACCATAGTACTCTGCACTTTCTACAGATGCACCATTGAGAATGTTCTGACTGGCTCCATCCCCCCTCTGCAGAGCATTTTTGAGACAAGATGCCTCAGAGGAACGGAGAAGATTCTTATAGACACCTCACACCTCGCTCATTTAGTTTTTTTACTGCTGCCGTCTGGTAGCCGCAATCGAAGCTTCCATGCACAAAACCACCAGATTAAAAAATAGCCTTTATCCCTCTGGAATCAGACTACTGAACAAGCATACATTACATCAGTACAAATGCACTAAAATAATCAAAATAACTGACTCTTTACACTAAAACTCTTATTATTTTGGACATTTCTGGAAAACTTTATGACTTGAAAACATTTACATATATATTCTTATCATTAATATGTATGTTTGTGTAGCAAAATTTAGGGAAAGAATATTACTGTTGCTAACAAACTACATGGGTGGCTGAATAACGTTATAGTATAAATCACATTGCTGACCTTGAATAATGCAAGAGTTTCATTAATGAATACAATATTTGTGGATAATCACAAACAGAGTACATTGTGAAATATTTCTTTACCCAGAGACCATCCAGTATCCTGCAAATGACTATAAAGTGCAAAGCTCTGCTTAGCATAAATGCACACACGCACAGTGAAAACTGAGAGTGCACAGAAACAGATGACTAGCTGTCTTTTTATTTCTCAGTGATTCAGACATGAAAGCTGGGTGGACCACAACACGTGTCATGTTGATTTGCCAGATCTAGCTGGCAAGACAAATCTGTGATGAAACTATTGATGTGAACGCACTGAATGTGAGCAGATGTTGCAGCAATGTATGCTTTGTGTTATACTGTTTATCATACTTTCAAGTTTCCGGGTAAATAAAGACTGCGAGAATGAGTTAAATGAATAATGTCTGTGGTCCTTGTAATCGCTTAGATATCCTCTCAAATATCCAACTGGATATGAGTGTTAATAATGCTATAGCCACTTAACTGCAGTGACAGAGCTGTTAATTTTAAGAAAAAATGAAAGACTTCTGATGGTCAAATCTGATTGAAGTTGTTTTATGAGATTAGTGTGGTTCTGGAGATGCTGCTACAGGCAGAATGTTTGCTGCTGATGCACAGTCAACTTGACATATGTGACAGGATCACAGTGCTTCTTGTTACTTAAGTCATCTATGTTGGTACATATTTGTAGACAGTTTAATCTAGCCAAGACTGCACCCATTTTATGATCTCAGAGGCAGTCAGAGGCAGAAGTGAAAGTAAAATAGGTACAAAATGACTTAAAGGAATTAAATAATCATTTATTTTCAAAAGGGGATCATAAATAGTAAAGATCTGTGTGCCACAATAAATGGAAATTGTTTATCATTATGAAAGAGATCTTTCAAAAGATGAAAAGGCGTCACAGAAAACAAAATGTTCTCGTCAAAATTTCAGCGGAGTAGAAATCTCCTGTTTCCTCTTTGCAATACATTACATTCCCCCCCTGAGATACAAAACTCAACCAAACTGCTTAAATTACTGGAGTGTGCATGGCAATGAGTTGAACTGGCAGTGTCTTTTGATCTGCATGTGAAACAACTTGACATCAATGAGCTTTAGCTTTGCAGTGCGTGAAATTGTTTTGTTTTGCTTTTTAGCACTTCTGATTATTGACAACTCTCATTGTCTCAGGCTTGACTAATTGCATCAGTTGGTTTAAACTAACTTCATTTGTGGGGTCTGATCGCAAAGCTCTTAGACCAAAGAGAGTGACATTTGGAACCTTTTTAGAGATTGTAGCAAACACTTTTCTTGGTATAGTTGAACCCCATTGTCAGCCAGAGTTATAACCAAACTTATCAGCTGTAAGGTGAGGACTATTAAAATGTCTAACTTTATCTCTGAGCTACAGGGTGCTAAATTACCCAAATCTCTGGTCTTAGCCTAAAAGGTTCGGTTGTTTGTCTGTATATTTATTTGTTCTGTGTGTGCAGTCAAACTTTCACAACATTTTGAGTGTGCTGGGGGTATTGATGTCTGAAAATGTGCTCTCTCTTTGCAATGGAATAATATATATATTGGAATATGTCCTAGGTGGTTAATACTGTGTATTTATTAATCTAGGGGTGACTCCTAGATTTTTACAAATCAACTAAGTGTAGCTTTTAAATTTAGATTAACTGTGTTGATAAAAGAGACATTAAAAAATACTGTGTTGATGAGTGGGGATGGACCAGCATTGGGGGAAATCAGTGAAGAGTCTGTACTCAATTGTTACATTTGTGTAACTTAAAAATGGTTGTTGACATGTTGTCAACAACCAATGTATGCCAAATATCTGAAGGTGTTGGCGGAATTCCCATTTGAGCTTTAGCCAATGAGATGGAAAGGAATAGGGTGACATCCCCATGAAGAAGGACATCCTGCAAAGTAAAGAAAAAGAGGCATAATGCACCTTATCACAATTTGGGGACGTAACTGCTTTTCTATAACTTTATTCAATGCATCTCCTACTCTGCATCACTGACAAACTGTATTGCTCACATGTCCTTTTCTATTCATTCATCCATGTTCATTCAGTTTTCTTTTTTCGTTCGTATTCTGATCAAATCTTTGAATAAATAATTGTTTCTTTCCTTGCTCTATTTTCAAATAAACAACTTGTGTTTTCCTGTTATGCCTCATTTCCTCCTGTTTTCTTACTTTTCCTTTTCCTTATAAAACATGGTGTTGAGACCAGTTGGGTGAATTACTGTCAGATCGTGTTTTGTGCAACACCACTGCAAATTCACAGTAAGAGCTCCCAGTTGCAAGACAGCCACCTGTGTACTCTGGTTTGTATTCTGCCATACATAACGGCAATAAAAGATTGTGAGATGTTGCTAGAATACACACAGGAAAAGACTAAAAATGAGTATTGAATTGTATCGATGTCAAACAGCACTAGGAAAAGCCGATCATTCTCTAATGGACTGCATGAACCCATTAATCTGTTTTAAGAGAGCAAACTTTGTTTCTGCATCCAGCCAGAAAAAGAACCACACACACACACATTGTCAGGGCTGGATGGAAAACTTCATTTCCATATTTTGTCATCTTGTCTTTTCATGATAAAATGCCATTTGTCAATCTTTTATCAGTCTGATAAAAGTCTGAGAGTAAATTTCACAAATATTTCAACAATGACCAAGAAAATAAACCCCATAAATCCATTTGATCATCAAATTGTTGGTAAAACCTGCCAAAACTGTTTACCCTGCAAGTTAAACAGTTTCAAAGTTTTGTGTATTCCCCCTGTGTTGAAAAACACAGTCCAATTGTTTAAGTGACTTTTTTTTTTTTTGTCCCTCTTTGTATATATATTTTTTTAAGTATTCACTTTTGACATGTAACGCTTGTGTCTATCTATTTTTTTTAAACAGCCTTTTGTGGACAAGAGCTCATTTAAGATGGTTGTTGGCAAAATGGAAGAGTCTCTTTTGTGGAAATCAATGATACTGGATTCTCTAATGAGACAAAGTAGATGGACCATGACTAACCAGCAAACAGACCCTGGCTTTGTGCTGTCTTTGATGGTATGGCAGTGTGGTAAATCAATGTTTTCAACCCTTTTTTGATGCATAGCAGATTTATTTGTCTTTCTTTTTTTTTAATGAAAGATGCACACCACTACCCCAAAAATTCATGTTATTCATCATCACCTCTTGCAAGCGTCACGTCTTAACAAGATATTAAAGGTATTGTGACATGAAAAACACATTTTTCTTGATTTTTTGTGTTTTGTTGGGTGTCTTGACATCAATTACACCCAAAAAACAACGAACTTTTAACATTCAGTGTATTGTGTGCTTTCTGGGATTTTCCGCATAACTGTGCAAAAACGGCGCACCTGGTTTGGTGGCGGATCGTTACGTAACGATCCGCTAAATCACCGCCCCCTCCACCCAGCTCCCTGCCTCCTCTCTTCTCCAGCGCACCATAAAGGCCAATTTATAGTTCCGCGTTACACCGACGCAGTGCCTACGGCGTAGGGTTACGCGGCGGTGTGTGTCGGTGTTTGTGGTTTGGTGTGCGCGCGTGTGTGTGGAGACGCTGGCAGAAGTGTGTAGCGGTTGGTTGGAGGAGGTTTGGAGGAGGAGCGGCGCTATGATTGACAGGAAAGGGGGAAAAGGACCCGTTTTTCACGGCGCAAAAAAACACTGTCATAAAAAGGACAGAATGGAGTACTAGAGTAAAGTTTTTCTTGTTACACTCTTTTAGACACATTTAAGGGATGTTGGCCAAGACTTTTAATAGTGTTAAAAGCATGTTAAAAATGATGTCACAATACCTTTAAGGGTCCTACTGGCACCCACTGATATGGAGTAGTATTTAATAACTCTGCTCGTCACTACACTTTAAGCACAGGTGTTCCATATTTGCAGTGAATACATAATATTTTTAGATTACGCAAGTAAAGTTGGATAATTTCCCATGGCACAGCTGACAAGGCACACTAGTGTACTGTGGGCACTGCAATGAGGTAACTTGCACATCTGAGAAGGAGAAATTCACTTAACACTTTATAGCCCACATTTTCTTTTTATAAAATACTGTATGTGCCTTGCAAGATGAGCTCTTTTTCAGGGAAGACCTTGCTTGTTTTTGCAACACATAACAAACTCTATCTTGCATGCGGTACAAAGAAACTGATAGTTTCTGGAGTTCACAAATAAAAGGCCACTTTTACATGGACGTTGTGCTAAAAATATGTTCACAGTGATCCCAGGAAGATGCAATGTCCAAGTTTGTGCCTTCACAAAGGGTTTGCTGTTCCATAATCTAAAGATGGTCACATTCCTCCACTTTGCAGTCCACAGTCAGGAACAAGTCCCGAATGTTGCTGGTCACTTTAGTCTGACAGAATAAAAGACTAATAATATAATTCAGTTTCTACCTGGCTGTTCCTGCTAGCAGTTTTCCCTGTTTGCAATGTATTATAGCTGGATACCTTTGGAAGAAGGGGCCTGTCGGCTTTGTTTTCGCCTGGTGGAGGCTCATGTTGCTAAGGACAGCAGCAGAGTTCGCTGGGCAGCTTGTGCCCCAATTCAAATGACAAAGTTTGAAATACTACTGACTATCCAGCCTGTTTAACCACTGTTAAAACAGTTTTAAGGTTTTTTTTTGTTCGTTTTTCTATTTTTACTATATCCTTTCCCTTGATGGATTCATTTGCAGCCATCCACACCTCCCTGTTATCACAATCAATCACAATTAGGACACAGCACTCATTTCGCTCCATTACAGAGTTGTGGTGTGGCACAGCCACAGAAGGGCAGCTCCGCCATTCCATCTCCTGCTGCGCAATTCATCCAGTGCATCAGAACTAGACTGAGTTGACTGTGTGAATGGGGGGGAGGTGACAAAACACAATGATAAAGATTGCCTGAGCCTACTTTTTGTTTTAGGTATGCTTATGCCAACAAGTGCAAAAAGCATTTAAATGAGGTATACAACTTTCAATTCATTAAAGATATTTTTGCAAATAGTTACATATTGCACCACATTGCATTTTATATACTGTCACTGCACGCTTACCGGTAGTCTGACCTCTAAGTTGACAGTTCAGAAAGCGATGATTCTTTGGTGCTGCATCTCAGTGTTTTAACACTGGTTGCTCTGCAGGTGTATTTGTGCTTGACATTTCTCAATACACATCACATTTGCCTTTGTTATATTATTACCGGTATGTATTTTTAAATAATGACAATCCACCATACAGGCACACTGCTCTTACGTACAGTAAAAATGGCATAGTACATTTTAAGTAGTATTTATTGGGTTCTCAGTGCAAACAGCAGGTGTGAGATCATGCACGGAGATTGTGGGGAGTTGCTCTGTGGCATGCTTTGTCTCTTTTTGCATTTCCCAGAGAGAGGAATATGATGTCATCAACATTTGTCTGGTTTGGCAGCTGAGCTGAGGGTTTCTTAAAACAATCAAGAAAAACTTTGTTTCCTCACTTTGACACTCCCACAAGGTCCTTTCTATCCCACTCAGTTATACAAGTCCAACTTTCCTATTTGCACCATATAACCGATTAAAACTGACACTTTCTGTTGTCTTTCATTTTTATTCATAGAATGAATCTGCTAAAAAGCAAAACAACAGCATTCAAAACTGACTAGTGAGATGGCAAACATACATAAAAACAACAAATAATTTCACCCTTTAGGAAAAATATTGGTGTACTGGAGTCTTTACAAGACAAATAATTTAACTGGACAATAAAAACATTGAAAAAAACAGATCAGAGAAGCCACTGATTTTGTACTTAGGACAACCTCTTGAAGGACACAACATTTAAACAATCTTTAAAATCATAATAATCATGAAGATAACTCTTCAAATATTTGGTCTCCATTGCGTTAACAGTAATGCTTTTTTACCAAATCGCTTTCTGTGCCATTGATGCTGTGAGAACGTAAGACACAGTCACTAATGTAATATTTCTGAAGATAAGTTACAAGAGGAAGAAAATTGTCCTAAATGTTGAAGTTACAGTATAAATCCTAACACTGAACCTCTCCATCATTGAATCCGTTGAGGATTTAACCCTTTACTGGGCAAATAAACATATTTGGTGACTTCAGAAGACATACATACTATGAAGATAAAAAAAATAAAAAGTAACAACGTACAAAAGGTCCTTTCGATATTCCCTCATAACCCAATGAAGTTAACATTTTGAAATTGCCACTTTTATTGACTGCCCTATGAAGGGTTAATGTGCTAACACATAGGAAGCACAGTGTAAATAAGGCTGCCAGTTTAAGCTCCTGTTTGCTGCATCTGCACTGCAAGAGTTAATCAAAAATCCAATAACATGTAGTCAGTGAGTACAAATGCAACTTTAACTGCTTTAAATGTCAAGATTGCATCTAAAATCCAAGAGTGATTGTCAGCAGAGTTTAAAAAAAAACAAATATTACTATTCATATCAGATTAAACAGAGCTACATGTATATGATTTGACATCATACTGAGTGCACAGAGCTGTGAAAGAAACACAGGCTTGATGTTTGAAGCACCATGTCTTTATTGTCTAGTGACTCACTGACATAAAGTATTTTGTATCACGCTAAAGTTTAGTGTTAGTGTACAACCGTCTCGTGAAAACAATATAGCATATTGTGAACTTTTTGCTTTGGTTTAGTATTACTTGGTATAGCCTTTGCTGAGTTGGTGTATAAAAAATAACAATCATTAAATCCTCCACATGAGGGTTAAAATCTTCAGCATTTTATGCATAAATGCCCACAAGGAGGCATAGTTTTTGGAGTGTTAAGATAGTACAGTAAAAAAAAAAAAAAAATTAAAAAAGAACGTATCTTTAGTTAGCTTATCAATTTTAAACATTTGAGGGGGTTTTTGATGCAGTCAAGGAGACCAGTTTAAAGTGAGTTTGAGGTCAATGAGACAGAAGGGGACAAAAGGAGAGACCTGGAACAAGCAATTTCCCTTTAAACACAAATCATTTCTTTAAGCAGTTAAAACTGCACATTACTGTATTTGCAGGGAGTTACTCAGCTTCTGGTTTAAGAGATATAGTATTAAAAAGAATATTATAAAAAATACAATTATTGAATATTTGCTATTACAGCGTCTATTCCTTTATTTAGCAGTATCTCAGGAACAGAGCTTTGCAGTTTTATTGGGCATAAGGGTGACATAGGGACAACAGAGAACGGGTTCATTCAACAGAAAAGACTGGTCTATGTGTCTTTGTTGCATGTTTGTGTAGGTTAGTGAATGTGTATTTTCTTCATCCTGTTATATAACATGCAGGTAGGTCTCCTTACTGTCCACTCCAATTACATTTTTGGCAGTGCATCTGTAAAACCCTGTATCCCTATGTGTCGGGTTCTGTATCACCAAAGAACCATGGGGACTAAGGTAGCGGTTTCCATAGATACGAGCCTGGTTCATCACCGTCAGTTGTGTCCGGTCTGGGGATTCCCATGTAACTGTAGCCCGAGGTGTTGCTATGGTCAGGCAAGGCAGCTCCACAGCAACCCCACTGTGAGTATAAGTCGCTGGAGAGGGGCCTTTTGTGATACGTGGAGGGTAGGCAATGACAATGACAGGAACTGTGACGACCAATACTGAGGAAGAATCGTTACTAAAAGATTTGCAGGTGTAAGTCCCTCGGTCAAAAACAGAGGCCTGTTCCACTATCAGTGTTCCATCTTGATGCACTACATAGCGACCCGAGTCGCCACTCTCACCCCTGGACAGCACCTTGCCACTGGGCATAGTCCATGACAGAGAACCCTGGGTTTGGGAGACAGTGCAAGACAGGCGGAGGGTTTCTCCATTGATGGTGCTTACGAGAGGGGCTGTTCTCGTGCTCACTATGCGCTCAGAGCCTGAACCAGCAGGTGGTGGAGGCTTCACTGGACGAGGTGTGACAGGTGAACTCAAGCCTCTCTGAAGTTGCAGAAAAGGTGATTCTGACCTGAAAGACTGAGCTGGACTCAGTAAACTTCCTGTGTGCAGTCTTTCCTGTCCCAGAGATCTGGACTCCTCCTCTGGTTCTGAGACCTCCAGCTGGACTCGAATTAATGTCTCTCCTCTTTCACTTCTCACTACGCAAGCCAAAGTTCCACTATCACTCCCCCGCACAGCACGCAGCTCCAAGGAACCGTTTCGGTGCACAGTGAATCGGCTGCCATAGTAAGGGGCTGGCAGCATGCCATTCCCAGGCAGAAGCCAGGCCAGACGGTGTGGTGGGAAACCTTGGGATGGGCATGGCAAAAGAACTGTCTGGCCTTTAACAGCTTGTTGCTTCATTGTTGTTACCATACCCACATCCGTGTCGAAATTACCACTTGAACCATCACTTTTCCTTCTGCTGTCACTGGTCCCTCCTAAATTACTGTTCTTGCTGAGGCTATTTCCTCTGAACGTGCTTGTACTAGCTCCGTTACTGAATAACCTACTATTAAAGCTTAACCTGTTGTTGTCTCTGCTGCTATTGGCATCATTACCAGTCCTTCCTGCAATTACTTCATTATTATTATTAGTCCCAGAATTACTTGCACCACTGTTTACTCTGTCTGTGGAGTGACTGATACCCAAACTATTACTACTACTCGTCAAGCTAGGTCCCTTTCTATGATTTCCAGTACTATCTGCTCCAGAGCCTATACTCTGTTGCCTGCTTACTCCAGTATCAATCGCAGGGCTACTTTCACTGAATTGCCTGTTGAATCCATTTTGATTATTGCTTCTCAGGGCAGGATGTGAGCTTGTTGTCCTACCATTAGTACCAGCAAAGCTGTTACTGCTGCTGTTGTTCTTATCCACTTTTTTTGGAATGCCACTCCCAATAATCCGTGCATTATTAGTCCTGTCCCCTAATGTAATGCCTTGACCTCTGCTCTGCTCATTAGTACTCCACTGCCTTCCTCCCAACTGCCCACCAAGTCCATGGGTAGAGGTCTCCACTTCCAAGCTCACCACCATGCTTGTCTCCCCAGCTGAGTTGGTTGCTCGGCATGTATAGTTTCCTGTGTCAATCCTTTGGGCCGAATGTATTTGCAAACTTCCACCTGAAGCCACAACAACCCGCTCAGAATAAAGACCAGATCTCCGACTCTGTGGTATGACACGTAGTGCTGGAGAAAACCATGTCACTGTCGGGACAGGATCTCCAATGGCTTGGCAGGGAATCGTGGCAGTTGCTCCCTGATGTAGTTTGACGACACTGTGGCTTCTGTCAAGGGTGAATCTTGGTGGGGTTGTCGTCATAACCTTCACTTTGACCTTAAATTGATAAATAAATAATGGCATTGATTAGCAATTTTCTTGTAGGGTAAAAATTATTTATCTTAAATACGAATATGGACAGAGTCAGCTCACTGGGAAAAAATAGCTACACATATGAATTAAAAAATAATAATAACAATGAAAAAAAGAACTATTCTGAGAAATGAAAAACATTTTCTCCAGGTTTTCTCCAGGAATGTTCCTACCTTCATGGTGTCTTGTCCTCCTTGATTCTTAGCGTAACACGTATATTCACCTTCTTCTCCCATACCAGCCACTGGAACCAGTAAGGTCCCATTGTCAAACACAGTTGGTCGTTGCGCTCGTACCACTCTTTCTTCCTCATGTAACACGCTGTTCAACATAGTTCCATCTGGCAGGCTCCAATGTACAACAGGGTGAGGTAATCCAGATGCCTGGCAGTCCACCTGCAGTGATCAATGTTCCATGGACACGTTTCAATGTTTTACTTTACTATGTTCTTTGCTTTTTGTAAGCTAAAACTGAAGCAAACAATATTGCACTGGATTTTATGGTCACGCATTTAGTGTTAGCATTCAGGCCTTTAAAAAGAAAAAAAAACTATAAAATACATCTAGCCAGCTTTTAAGGCAGTCAGAGGGTACCACTGAAAGCTCACAAATACTTAAATGAACGTAAAAATAACACTTTCCTATAATAATATAGCATCATATTGCTTACACTTAACCTTCATGGTATTATTTATTTATTTTTCATTTATTTATTGATTTGTGCATTACAGTTCCCTGAAGACCAAATTTGATGATTGATAAAGCCCTGGGGCCTCATCTATAAAGCTTGCTTGCACAGAAAAAGCGCCTGAAAGTTGCAGAAGCCGCCATCTACGCAAATCCTCGGATCTAAAAAGAAAAAACTAACCGAAAAATCTGCTTATCTTTACGGCAACTCGGACCCTCCCGTAAGAATTTACCTAAGCCACGGGGAACTGGCGAGGCAGGCTGTGAGGTGGTGAAATGAAGCCAGATTCATGTCATACTAAAATAATAAAATAAAATAGCGTTGATCGTGTCCCTCTGCTCTGTGTGTGAAGCTCAGCTGCTGCTGCAGCCGCGGTGACACGCGGGGAACCTCCTCACAACCACCGCTTTAGGACAGAACAAATGAGGGGCTGTGTTTAGGGAGCCCCACAGATTTGTTTTCATATATATGAGTTTTCCGCGCGCGTGAAACCTTTAGGTGCGGGTGTATGGTGCCTAAATTAGGGTCCCGCGTTAAAACGACGCAGAGCCTACGGCGTAGGGTACGCGGCGACGCGCGCCTAAGCCGTAGGCTCTGCGTTGGCGTAACGCAGAACCATAAACCCGCCCTGAGCAGCTCTGAGGGGAGACGGGAGGGGAGGAGAGGAAGCGGGGGGTGAAGCGGGGCTGCGGGGCCGTTTTCGTATCGCTTTCATACAGTGTCTTGATAATTTGCAATTTAAGGCTGAGCCTACCGTTAGTTTTTAAACTGTAAAAAGTGGGGGGAAAAAAACATGATTTTGAAAAGACGGGGGGACGTGTGTCCCCCTGTTGCGCCGGGGAACTCACAGCCTTTAGCGCAGCAACGGCGTGCTGCCACTCACTCGCTTTATTTTATTGTATACTTTTTATATACTTATTCTAACTTTTACTGTGACCACCAAATAATGTGGTTTTCCTGTCCTCCACATCATCTACAACATCTAGGTCTCCGTGAAAGTCAGTGTCACGGTGGGACACCCTCTCATTCATTCTGACGCCTAACAGGCTGCAGGAAGCCACTGCGCATGCTCAGTAGGCTCATCCATATGCATTTATGGGCGTGTAGAGGGCGGGATATGAGGCGGATTCACCTGCGCAGCCTTCCAGCAGGACTGTGATTCATAAAGGAACGTTGCGTGCAAATCTGCGTGCACATGGTTTTATTGATCCGGATTTTTTTTTGCGCCCGCCATTTTCGGCTTTTGAGTGTACGTGCACTTTTAGTATGACTCCTACGCAGTCCATTTTAAATGAGGCCCCTGGTGTATGACCTGTCTGGTTTTGAATTGTTCATATGTAAAATCCTACTCTTGTGTTTCTACTGAATTATGGTACAAATTATAACTTTGAAAGATAGTTCCACTCCACAGCATGTTTTCTCATAAGAAGTCCATTCATGACAAGCCATCCCAGTACATAAGAAGGAATATAAGCCCAAATCATAACATTACGATGATCATCTCCAAACATAAGGTTTGTCATAAATGCCAAACAATATTACTTTGGTCTTCTCTATCCTTAGTACAATTTTCAGCCTTCAGGCTTATCCACGCAGTTTTTAGTGTGCCACAAAAACACAAATCAGCAGTATTGATCTTTAAGCAGAGTCTATGGCATCCAACTTATTAAAAATGTTTCATCCAATTATTCATTTAATTTATTATATTATATATCAACATCATCATGGAGGCCTGCCATAACTTCTACCACAGAAACAGATCCACTGAATCCACTTATGAT
This sequence comes from Cololabis saira, assembly GCF_033807715.1. Lineage (NCBI taxonomy): Eukaryota > Metazoa > Chordata > Actinopteri > Beloniformes > Belonidae > Cololabis > Cololabis saira. The sequence goes on along the minus strand of NC_084592.1, from coordinate 22,457,801 downwards.
GCTGTGTCTGCAGTGTTTCACGCGGCCCTCACCCACCTGGAAAGCAAAGACTCATATGTCCACCCTCTGTTTGTGGACAACTGCATTCAATACAATACTCCCACAGAGACTGATGAGGAAACTCAAGAAACTTGGACTGAGCTTTTCCATCTGCAACTGAGCACATGCCTTTTTAACAAACAGACCACAGGCTGTCAAAATCCTCAATATTTCCTCTTCCACTATTACCCTCAGTCTCAGTACCAGCTCCCCCTAGGCCTGTCTCCTATACCCCCTCCTATTCATCTTACTTACACATGACTGTCCAGCTAAGCATCCCCACAGTCAGACTGCAAAGTTTGCAGACAACAGAGCAGTGGTGAGATTCATCAAAAATGATGACGAGTCCATATACACTATAGACAGGAGGTGGAGCACCTGAACGACTGGTGCAGGAACTGTAAATATGACTACTCACTGCTGTGCCACATTGCCATTGCATCGAAATTTAATTTCCGATGGAAATACGAAATGACAAATAAAGTCTGTCTATGTCTATGTCTATGTCTATGTCTATCAACAGTTTCCGCAACAGTTTAACCCCCACCTTCCCCCTGTACATCTGAGGAGCAGATGTGGATGGTGCTCCCAGTTTCAAGTACCTGGGTGTACACCTCACGAAGGACCTTACCTGGAGCAAAACACACCCTACTTCATCAGGAAAGCCCTTAAGTGTCTCTATTTACACGGAAAGCTGAGGCGAGCTGGACTCCAAACTCAGTCCTGAGATCATTCTACATGGCTGCTCAGAGAGTGGTGGGGAGCAGTTTACCCACCATTACAGATATATACACCACCAAATGCAAGAAAAGAGCCTCTTGTCGATACAGCACACATACTGCTTCTTTCTCTCCCCTCAGGCAGAGCTGAGGATTTGAGGAGATGAGGAGAATCAAGAGCAGCACCACTGGACTGCGTAACAGCTTCCATCCAGATGTTGTGAGACTGCTGAATTCTGGTGGCCACCTGTTTCCCCCCCCCCCCACCCCCCTCCCCCAGCCTCGGTGTCGGATCTCTCGGTCTCGCCATGGCTCAGACTCGGATAATTGAGATGCCATTGCACACACCAAGGTGAATCTTGTGATCAGTTCTTCCTCTTGTAAATGTTTTTTAAACTATTTGTATTTTGCATTTGATATAATGTTTTGAGGCATCTGCATGTGTGTCTGTATTTAATACAGTTTTCTGTTTATTATGGCCTTGTCTTAATAAATATATGGCCTTTGAATAATATTTGCATATCGTTATGATTGATTAAGCATTAGGTCTATGCCATTTCAGTGATGCTGATATACAGTGTAATTTGGATACTATAATGGTAAAATCATGCAATTTCAAGTGATTGTGTGTGTCTTTAATGCTTAAAATTCACGTTTCATCTACAAATTAAGTACAATTTAAATTAGTAATATTTACTATTCATTAGACTTTTCTGAGGTGGAGGGTGGTGTTGGAGGCTGGTTATTTTGTTGCTGACTGTGGGACTAGTTAATAGTTGTGTCTCTCCTTAAAAGCACTCGAGTCAATCCTCAAATAGTGTAGAAATAGCGGTAGTGCAATTGCCACACATATTTGATCTCAGCCAGTTGATGAAAACATTTATAGTGAGTTCACACATAAGACACTGATTGTCTCTGTTTTATTGTCGTGCAGTTGAATACAACCTCATATGTAAATTAAGCAGCTGAACCCAGGATGGTGCTGATGTTCTACAACTCACGCAAGATGACAAAATAACTAGGTTTTTTTTTGGTCTCCGTCTTAGCTGAACTAGTCTTGGTCTCGTCTTGGTCTTGGTCTTGTCTTGGATTTGACACTCCCATATCTTGGTAGTGTCTTGGTCTTGGTTTAGGGCGGTCTTGACTACAAGTCTAACACACACACACCACTACCACCACCTACACCACCGTCACCATAAATCAACTCCCACACTCTTCCCACCACCACACCATAGTAAAATACAACATGTGCAACACACTCGCAATTGCAATGTTTATATACGAACATTAATTTAATATTAGTTTTATAGTGCTTTTCTATATTTTGGTGGTTGTACAAGTTTTACATTCATTTGTTTTGGAATCTTATTTTTATATAATAATTTGTACATATTTTATACTCTAGGTACTTTATTATCATAATGTCTATTACTTGTTCAGTGGTTTATTCAGGACCTTATGAACATCCGTGGAATGACAAAAAAAAGTAATTGAATCCTGAATCTAACTATAGAATAACTGCAAGAAGATATTTCCCTTTATTTTGTTCACACGGCTCACCTTGAGTGGTTTTCCAAATGACACCATGTGATTAAGTGGTTGCCTCGGCTCAATCTTGGCAGGTTTGGTCGCCACAGACACACGTAGAAGGCGATAATCATCTGCAACCTTGTTGCGTGCAATACATAAGTAGTCTCCAGCATCCTTCTCCGTTATCGCCTGGACTGACAGCGTGCCATTAGGATGGACCTTCATACGTCGATCAAAACTGAAATTCAAATGCAAACACATAAGGTGAACATTAAAGCTAGGGTAATCATTTAAACTATAACATTACAAAAAGAATAATACAATAATTAATAATACCATTCATGTAATTTCTTTCACATATGCATCCTATTCATCCTGTACCTGTAGTGCATATCCACGAGCTTCCTGTTAGGGTTCCTCCAGATAATGATTGGCATGGGGTTGCCAGTTACAGAGCAATGAAGCTGCAGGGTGCCTCCATAGTGGACAGTAGAAGTGGAGGGTGATGTTGATATAATACGAGCTTTAGTGAAAGGGGATATGGGAAGAGGCTTCAACACAGCTGAGGCTTTTCTGTCAACAGGTAAAGATGAAGTCTCTCCTGTGTTGTTAATACTGGGTGAGACTTTGGTGTTGTTTGTCAACAGATTGGAGGATGAGGAAAGAGAAGGGAAGTTTGTTCTTTTGATGTTGGTAAAGTCTGTGGGTGAGGCAATGTCTGTTTCATAGATTTTAGGAGCAAAGTTAGAGGAAGAGTTAGGAGGGTTTAGTTCCTGGACACTCCTGGATCTATCGGGTGGATATAGAGGGGAGAAGTTAGCAGAAGTGGATGGATTTGAGGGGTTGAAAGGGATGCCCAGTGTTCTGTCTTTATTTGGAGGAGGTTTTACCTCAGAGGAAACTTCTTTTGGTCCTTCATTTATTGTCTCTCCCCGTCTTCTTTCTATTTCTGTTCCCCCTTCAACTACTACCCTCACTGTCCTCACATTAGTCCCCACACCATTACTGGCTGCGCACTCATAACTGCCTGTGTCCTTCGGCCCAACCTTGCGAATGTGCAGCGTTCCATTAGGCAAAACAAAGAGATTGCCATGGACAAACTGAGATGGACGGACAAGGGTCCCATCAGGGATTTGCCAGCGCAGAATCGGTGGTGGGGCACCTCGGGCTGAACAGTGTATGTAAAGAGGCCTCCCTGGAGACAAGAGCAGGTTTTCCTCTCTGGGCTGGTGTATCACCGGAGGCAACGAGGACACGTGTACGCGCACAGAGGCACTGACAGTACCAGCTGAGTTGGAGGCAATGCAGCGATACGCTCCTCGGTCAGTAGGTAGAGCCGCTGGAATATGAAGCGTTCCATTTGAGTCCATACTGATTCGACTAGAGGAGCTGCCAGTCGAGGTTAGTGTGGATCGATCAGGCAGAACCCAACTGAGCAGAGGAGTGGGAACCCCATCGGCTTGGCACTCCAAATGAACCTCTCCACCCTGATGAATTATTACTTCTCTGTAAGTTGCCAGCTGCATGCGAGGAGGGCGGGTCCAGACTTCTAGAGAAGTTAGCAACCTGTGATGAAGATGCAGAGCACACACATACTCAACATAGAAGCATGTTAAGTAAAAAAAAAATATCTTGTAAAAAATGCAAAACAATAAATATGTCACATGATTTTTGGTTGATTATTGCATTTGAAAGCAAAGCATGTGTGCATATCAGCAACATAAAATGCATAATCAATAATAAGGCACAGCTGAGCTTCCTGTAGGCCTAACCATTAAAAGCAGAAAATATTGTACCCCCCGGTGCTTGTAATTGAACGGGATACTGAATAGTGCATGAAAATGTATATCAAGCATCAGTATTCTCACCTGTCTCGACCCAAGAAGCTGTTTGCACTGCAGATGTACGTGCCCCTATCCTGAAGCTGAACATTCTGAATAACAAGGGTCCCGTTTGGCAAGACCTCAAAACGCTGTACCCTGGAGTGGATTGACATCACTGCTCCTGAGAGAAAGGCAAGGAGAGAGCCAATAATATAGACAGGGAGTACAGTAATGAGTAGGCAGAGTGAAGAAAACAGAGACAAATTTAGAAGGAAAGTTACCGAGGGAGCTTGAGACAAAGAGGAAAGCAGGAACAGAGACACACTGAATGGCACTGGTGTGAAGTAAAGTCAGTGATGCGGTGCACAAAATGTTCCATTACTTGCTTGCTGTGTCTTTGCCACATGGCAAGCTAAAAAAAGCCCGTTATTAGCATGCCAATGCGTAATGTTTGGCGTTAATGTTTATTTTCATCACAGTAAAATGTCCACATTACTTCAATCATAGAACCTACTTAAGCTGAAATGAATTTCCTTTAGAGTCCGTGACTTCAGAATATAAACACAAACCTACAATCATTCATTTTCTAAACTACAGAGTGTCAAAGTTTAATCATATATATGGCACATGCCGTATGTGAACAAGCATCTAATAGAAATGTGGACGATGAATTGCATTTCTGTGCTTTCCAAAAGAATTAAAAATGTAGGCTGGCAGTCTGTTCTAGGATTTAATGGATCTGAAAGATTCATACCAGAGCATGAGCCATACTTAATGGAACTCCTTCTGTATTTTTCTCATGAGGGCAAACTTATTTTCTGATTTAATACAACTGATGGAATTTAAAGGTCTTCTGCTAAAAACATTTGTAGCATATACGGTTAGGTGCTTTAATAAATGTGTTCTGCATGGTGCACACCTGTGGCAACCTTAGTCCATGTGATGGAGGGTTTTGGCATTCCTTGTGCTTCACAAGCCAGCCTGGCAGTGCTCCCTGCTGGGGATGACACTGTCCTGATGTGAGGGTCTGCAATCCTTGGTCTAGATCTCACAAATGGAGCCTAAACAAAAGATTATTAAAAAAATTGTGTTTTTTTTTAAAGAATTTAATGAAGAATAAAGGTAATGACTAGTTAAAATAGTTGTAACAACATGACATCTCCAAACCCATTCATGCAACCACTTGATTTAGCCTTTGAGCTGCCTGTATCAAGCCTAACTGTATTGAGTACAACACAGACCTGGAACAGCATTGCATTTTGTTCTGTCACTGTTTTGCCCTGTTCCACCTTGAAAAGTGGTGATATATAAATGGGGATATAAAGGCTGAATTATGGTTCTGCGTTAAACCTACGCCGTAGGGTACGTGGCTACGCGGGAGTCTCTCCGTAGCCTACGCTGTAGCCTGACGTACACCTCCCAAAAAATGAAACTACGCGTCCAGGCGACGCAGACCCAACGCAGACCGAGAGGGCTGTGATTGGTTTGCTTGGTTGCAACGCATTTCCGGTTCCGGTTCGTGAAGCAGTAGAGAATTTTCAGCACTCTTTTCTTTGTGTGTGTGTGTGATTATTATTTTTTGGGGGTTGTTTTGGTTTTTTGCACAATAGTTGTCCTTATTTCTTTGATTCACTGTGACCGGAAAAGCCGGAAGCTAAACAACTAGCGCTCTGGGGGGGTATTGCACCGCGGCGAAATGGAGTGACGGAGAAGTCTGAAGGGTTCACGACAGCGTCACGGCAACGGCGTATGCTCTGCGTTGGTTTAACGCAGAACCATAATTCAGGCTTAAGTGGGGATATACGGGGATATTGCAGATGTGAAATCTATGCTGCGGAAAATGGCAGTCCACACAGGTGTAACAAGGTCAAGGTGTAACAAGGATGGCTGCAAACTCCACGCAGGGGATGTGATCAATCCGTTTTTCAGGGAGGTTATGAGAGGGGGCCCATTGTCAGAACATCTAGCCAAAAAGTAGCATTTGCGTAGACACTGCAAATGCTGGCAGCAACATTTATAATCATCACATATAATAATTTGCAAAAGCTGGACCACCTTTCTATGTTTTCTTGTATAGGAACATATTAAAAATCATCTGATTGTAGTGGGTCTAATCATTAAGCAAATATAATTAGTCTTGAAGCAGAATAGGGCTACCTCAGAACTTAAGGCTGTGCTATGTTTTCTAGCCGTGACAAGTCAGCAACATAACTTAGAGCCAGGACACAGTATTCTTTTTTTCTGTTTTGAAATGGTCTGAAACCTTGCCAAAAGACTAAAGTACTAAAATACAGACCATAACAGAATATATTATTATATATAAAAAAAGATTCAATAAGTTAATTTCCTCATAAAACTTTGGGAAAATATTTTTGACTTGAATTTTTATTTATTTATTATTTTTTAATAGTTCATTATACAAATTCTCTTCAGCATTACAGTGATTTTTCAGATGATGCTGGTGGCAGTGATCTGGTCTACAGAGGTTTACGGACAAACCCCTTGACATTAATTAATGTATGATTACTTTAAATCGTTTGGGATTTAACTCCCCAAAACACACAATGCTGTTTATAATGGAACATATGTTTTTCGTCTCTTCCTTAGATCACTGACAGAGCTCTGGAAAAAATAATGAAATTGGAAGGTGGTAATAAACATCCTTTGGTTTTAATAGAAAGTCATGTGGACCTGTTTAAAACTGTTGTGCATTTTCATCCCAAAAGGCTTTTACAGTTTAGTTTGAAAGCCTTTCCGTATGTGTGTGTTGTGTTGTTCTCAATTTCTGGGTCAGCACTCCAAGAAAATTAATCTTAATATGAATTTTCAATATTGCAAACGGCATAATGCATGCAAAAAAGAAAATGCACTTTTAGAAATCCTACTGAAAATGAAAAAAATAATAATTACCTAATGACTCAAACAGCAGAATGATTTTTAACTTAACCTGATAACACATAGAGGTCTTCACTTGGCACGTATTGTTGTTGTGCTAAAATATATGCGCCTGTTTTAAAACCCACTTTTGGATGCAGCTATAAAGAAAGTAGGGAATAAAAAGCTGTTTGTAGTGATTTGGACTCACCCCCGGAGCAGCAGGCAATGAAGAAGAAGGAGGCAGGGGAGACCGACTGCTGTGTGAATCTGGAATAGAATTAGCTCCAGGGTTCTTCCAGTCAGTAGGAGGTCCACTCTGATTTGGAACACGAGAAACAAGCCTCCCTCCGTGGTCAACCTGGCCAACGGTTGATGTGCCTGCGGTCGATGCCTTGGTACTTATTGGTGTCATTGTTGTGGTAGTACTGGGCAGAGTACTATATGTAAATTTTGTAGATGTAGTTGGAAAATGTTTGCCTGGAGTAGTAGCAGTTAAAGTTGTGGTTTTAGTATTTGTGGGTAAACTAGTGGAAAAGGGGTTTGAAATTGAGGGGTTATCATTGAATGACCCTGTAAAACGTCTTGTAGAAGTCCCTGGTTCAGTAGTGGCATTGGAAGTATATGTAATAGGGATAGAAGTAGTAGTAGATGTACTAGTTATAGAAGTAATAGGTGGAAAAGTAGATGTAGTACTAGCAGTGGTTCCGGTGGTAGAGGTGATAGCAGATGACGTATGCCTAGCAGAGCTGGATGTTGGGATCACAATGCCAGTTAAAGTTGACGTGGTGCGACTTATCGCAGTCTTTGTATATGTTGTCGAAAGTCTGTCCTGTATTGTGATAAAAGTGGATGTACTTTTGTTTTTTCCAGCATTACTGGCCCTCTCAGGAGCAGTTGAAGGGGCTGATAGTATTTCTGCTGCAGTTGTGGTGGTTGCAGTTGTGCTGGGGACTGAGGAAACACTGAAAGAGTGAGGGATTGAAAAGTGAGACTCACCCGAGACATTCCTATCGAGCTCTTCACTGTGTTTGCTCGTGGGTCTTTCAGCGTTATTGGCTAAAGCTGTTTGTGTTTCTGTGTGAGTTTGTAAGTCATGTGTAAATGTCCTGTCATAAGAGTCTGGGTCATGTGTTTCTGAAGTCACGCTATTAGACAAAGTGGGTGTCGGTCTGTTAAGTTTGTCAAACGTTGACTCTTCAGTTTGTGCTATCTTGTGGTATCTTGAGTAAGTCATCAAATCTGTGTATGTGGAGGTGGGGAAGGGAATCAGTGAGGGGGAGGCAGAATTTGGATATGACATAACAGGAGTGTCAGAAACATGGGAAGAATTAGTACTGAGAGTCACGGTATTTGGAGCAGACTGAATATTGTCATTTGTTGTCAACAAATAAACTGGAGTTGTGGATGTTGGCATTATCAGCCGCACACTGATTTGATTTGTGGTAGAATCAGGTTTCATAGTTTGGGATCTTGTGTTCACATGGTAAGGGAAAGGCTGGGTTGGGGTCACAGGTCGCAGCCGGGGCCTGTTGATTCGTCTTTGTTGTCCAATCCTTCTGCGGGAGTTCCAAGGGCTTTGAGGCCGAGACTGTGGAATCAAATTTGGGAAGAGTCCCTGCTGAGGACTCTGAGGCTTGCTTCTATTTGGCTTGAGGTTCGCTCCTTGCTCATGTCCTTTACCTAGCTCTAAGGCAATTTCATTTGCTCCTGACATTGGATTAGATGTGACTTGTTCTCTCTGTTTCACTGGGCGTTCTGCAGTTCCTGTTTGTGGACCTACGTTCTCTGTTTGGCTTTGCCTATCTGTCTCAGTCTTCGTGTGTGTTTGGTTTTCTATGGGCGTCTCTGTGCTATTTTCTGTCTCTGCATCTTTTTTTATCTCTGTCTTTGCTTCTGTATCTCCATGGCCAGGCTGAATGGGTTCTGTGTGCTCCTCTTGTAGAACAACATCATCAACCGATGACCCCTCCGCTTCTACTTCCAGCCCTGCTTCCTGAGCGCGACCTCTGTTTGTATCACCTTCTTCATGGACTCTTGTTTCCTTATCTTGGGTTCTTTGGGTAGGTCCAGCCGTGGGATTTCCTGTAGGCATGGGTTGGTTGTTACTGATATTAGCAGTCTTTTGACGGATTTTAGCTAAGAGGTCAGCCCATTTCTGAGGGTCTATTCTTTGTCTGTTTGTGGAAACTCTGTGTCTGTTCTGAAGGCGGACTCTTCTCTGTTCAGGGGAAGGGCCTCCACCTCTTCTCGGGAGACCCCCTCTCACAGGGCCATGGCGTTGAGCTGTTCCAACTGGATGCAATCTGTCCGAATGTGGTTGGCGAGATATTGAGTTTCTCCTGTTGCCAATGGGAGTTCTCTGTTCTTCTTGCTCTTCTTCATCCCCTGACCCTTCATCCAGCTGATGAAATAAAGGTGCTCTTATCTTGGTTGATCGGCCAGCAGCTGACTGCGGTCGTCTGGGAAATGAATTCTTATGCGGAGGAATATGTTGAATATTTAATTTCAGATGCATGGACAAAGAGTCACTTCCATACTCATTGACCCCAATACAACGGTAATGACCAGTATCCCTCAAAGAAGGGCGAGGTAGAGAGAGACTCCCATTTGAGTGTATTTTAAGTCCCCCTGACACAGCTACACCCTGCCTTACTATAGTTCCATCTGGCAAAATCCAACTCATACAAGGCTGTGGTGAACCGGATATCTTGCATGAAAGGCTGACAGCTTCACCTACTGTTCCACTAACAGGAGGTCCAATTAGCTCTTCTGAATGGGGAACAGAGGATTCCTCCACGGCCAGACGTACGGGGAGAACATCTGTATCCCTTCCAGCCGAGGCAAGGCAGTAGTAAATCCCAGCATCTGAGAGCTGCACCTTTTTTAGAGTTAACCCCAAAGATGATGCCTGAAGCCTTCCATCTATACTCCTGGAGGGGGAGATTAGTTTGGATCCATCTGGGAGAAACCATTGCACTTTGGAGTTGTCAGAACTGAGAAGAGGGCAAGATAACTCTACCTTACTCCCAGCAACAGCTGCTAGTGCTGTGGTAGAACGATTAGTTGCAATCAGCACCCATGGGTGAGGGGAAGGGGAAGAGGTTGAGAGCTGAGAAGTAGGGTCAGGATGAGCAGAGACTCTTGTCAAGAAAATAAGTTGAACTTTATGTTTGTTAGACTGCGCTCTGTTTAGTCGAATGCTAATTGCAGGCTGTAGTAGCCAGTGTGGCCTGGCTCTAACAGAAGCTTTAACTGCAGTGTGATAATAGCCATCCATTTCTGCTGACTGCCTGTAGCGGTAGGCTAAAGCCGGGGCTTTACTAAGCATGATCTCCCTCTCAAGGTGGGCTGCAGTCTCACTGTAGTAAGCCAAGATTCTCCAAAGTTTCTCATAGCTCTGCCCCTCGATTGGGCACTCCAGGGAGAGCGACAGGACAAGGGGGAGAGGAGAAGAAGAGGTCAAAGAGAGATCTGGAGGAGGAGTGACATGCTGGGAGTCCGTGGAGTGAGTGATGTTGCAGACCAGATCCACGCTGTTCCCTTGCTGGTCAGACAGCCCCAGAGAGACTCTACCTAAAGGCTGTCTGAAAGCATCAACCGTTGGGATTTCAGTGAGGTCAGTCTCCTGTGGTGTCTCTTTTTTTCCGGAGGAGTGGATGAAGGGTGGACTGCATGATAGTGCTGTCTGGTCGAGCAAGCCCTCCCCCTGAAGGGCAGTGGGTGCGGCACAAACTGGACACTGAGGACCGGTGAGACATTTCACTGCACCTTTTTATAGAAAAAAAAAAGAAAATGACTTTATGTCATATAAGGTAATACCCCATTTTACCAATAAGAATAGGCAGATTCATAACTATATCATTGCACATTTCAGCTATTTCCACATACTTATAGATATCAGATTAATTTATTAGTCATACTGGCTCATGTTAAGCAATCATTAGCCTTTATGTTCCTTACAAATTAGCTGTGGTTATTTCATCTACTCATAAATTAGAAATATGCATCGCCCCGTTATCACACCACAATCGTTAGCCTATATTTCAACCTCCACACATCAGTGCTGTCATCAAAGATTAGTCAGGGAAGGTTAAGACTGGCATATCAATGAGATGCATTTCATGCTTCAGTCTTCTTTCACATTTCAATAACAACCACAAAACAAAGACGACAATATAAGACAATGAGAGAAACCCATGGAGAATACTGATGAAAAGCAGGTCCGTGTTGGGGTGAAGGGTAAAAGGATACTAAAATAAGATGTATCACAAAGTGCATTAATCTCCTTCTCAACATTTTAATGGATTTTTTCACACGTTAATAACTCATTATTGGTTAATTCTCTTTTCACCTTGTCTCCGTGTATGTTCATCTCTCTGTCTCTCTCTGTCTCTCTCTGTCTCTCTGTCTTTTTCTTTTTGCAGCCATGATAGTTACCTTGGTGAGTGAGACTCCAGGTGAAGAACCAGTCCATCCTGCAGTCACAGCTCCAGGGATTTCCCTGCAGCGCGAGACTCTCCAGCAGAGGTGCTGTAGCTACACTGTCTTTGGGCAGGATGGTCAAACTGTTGTTGGAGAGGTCGAGGTTTCTACAGAGAGCCAAACAGAGCAAAGAAAAGATCGATATGGAGGAAAAGTAAAAAGTAAATACATTCATGAAGACATGACACCTTCCAAGATATAGATATAAAAGTGTAAAAGTAAAAGGATGAAGAGTTTTATTTGTCTAAACACCACTAAAAAGAAATTGATTCATCAGGCTTAGATCTAATCAGTTTACTAAATTTAAGCCATTTAAATATTATTAGTTCCAGACATATGGAGTAACATAATCAACACAACAATGTCTTGCTGTTCCCTGTTCAGATTTTGATCATCGCATCTGCACATATTTAAAATGTTATGACCACCTGTGGGAAGTGACTACAAGTTGAGTTTACTGTATTTGTATTAAAGTTTACTTTGTTGCCCTAACTGTCAACAACCACTAGCAGGACTATGCTTGTTCACTTTCGTGTTTTACTTCAGAAGCTCACCTGAGTGTGGAAAAGTAATATGTATTCAAGAGGGACAGCGTGCATAGGGCATGAGGATGCAGCTGATGCAGCTTGTTCCCCTGCAGACGAAGCAGCCTGAGGCTAGGCAGCTGGAGCAGCGCCCGGGGATGGATGTGCTGGAGGAGGTTGTGATCCAAGTACAGGCGCAGCAGTGAAGTCAGGCCAGAGAAGGTCAGGGATGAAGAGATCTCCCTCAACTTGTTGTAGCTTAGCTTTAGTATCTGTGGGGATTCGGGGGAGAATGAAGTGAACATACGGAGTGGAGGATTAGAAGACCAGACATCAAGGCTGATTAAAAAAGCAAGCACCCGCTTGGATTGTAGCTCTGCCACTGGACACCACATGCTTGTAAAGTGAGTTTACAACAAATGGGAGTTGGAATGAGAATGAACATTTTAATAAAAAAAACCCAACAAACAAAAAAAAACTATTAGCAGGGATGATTGAATGTAACCTTCAATGTATTTTCTTTTTCTTTTTAACGGGGTAAAACTGCCCACAGCATATGACAATATATACATTGTTCAGAGTTGGGCACAGGTAAGTGGAAACTAAAAGTACATTTTTGCAGTGGAAGTCTATTACTTTCCAAATATGAATTTTAGTTTTTCCTGCCCATCGTACGATTGAGCAGGCTATTGCTATTCAAGTCATTTGTGAAGAATCCACCAAAACCCATCAAACTAAAGAAGACACTTATTTTTATCGTTATTAGCATTGTTCGCGGTTTATGATAAATATGCCTTCCTCAGAGGCCCCTTCGCTGAAGAAGTTGCAGCTGCTGACAGATCTCGCATGTGAAGATGTCAACTCATGGAAATATGGATCATATTATCACAGAGTGCCAAGTATATCAGTATCTGACATGGGAGATGAAGGAAACAATTGCCTTTTGAGTAATATGACTTCCCCACAGACTGCTAACTCTGCCCTAAGGTTACCGCTAAAATGTCCAGCGTGTTTTCCATCATTGAACACTGAGGGGAATGACAGCACATGAATTATGGATCAGTGGTGCAGAAATTAAAAAAATGTGCTGAAAATAAGAGCAGAATGTTGACTGTTACAGCTTTTAAGACAAATGGTATATATCTTCGTAATCCCTGCATCGTACGTTTAAAACTGATTGAAAGATACTCATCGGTCAAAGGTACATATATGCAGGCTAGCTATAGACTAAAAGCTACGCACATATTTAAAAGCTGAACAGTCTGCAGAAAGACATTTTATAAAAAGTCACACCCTGGTACTCAATTTCATGTAGATTTTTCATGTCTGTGTTTACAAAATTGTAGGGGTGTAACAATATATCGTGCCACGAAATTTCGCGATACAAAAACGTCACGAAACGTGTTGTGGAGGTGACAAACTGTATCGCGATATTGGGTTATTAATATTAATCTATTATGTTGACTATTAACGCACATCCGACCACGCGTGCCGACCGCGCCTCAACCCGCGGACCAAAATCTTCCTCCGCTCAGAAGAAACTAGTACCGTTTTGCGGTCCCGTTTTGAGCTCTGAACTTTTACTTATGTAAGGCTGGTGTAGAGTTAAGCCTTACCTTATTAAATTAAACCTTTTTGGGGTCGTGAGTAGGATAAACACGGGGGAACTTCTGCTGAGTTCCAGTGTACATTAATGTCCGCTCAACAGTGTAGGATTTTAGAACATCAACACTGCACCTAGTGCCGTACTGTGGCGTATCACTCCGCCCAATCTAAAACATACTAATCACTACAGATAAACTGACTAGTGTCAGAATAGAATATAAAGAATATATTTATAAAATAATGAACCCTGAATTACCAAAATAACCTTCTTAACAAAAATAAATCTCCTCTTACACTTATAAGGTGAGCATGAATCAATCTTTTTTATGATGTAAAATTGTATGTATTTATTTACTTGTATTTATTTATTTAATTTTAGTTGTTAAATTTCTGGAAAGTCAAATCATACATGAGAGAAACTATTTAGTTTGTGGCAAAATATTTGTACTTGTATGAAACTGAAGATCATAATGCAAACCTGACATTTACTTTTAGTTCAGTTTGTGGAAAATGGTTGGCCTGGCTTTCTCTTTAAAACTTAAACAGTTATAAAGCATTACAAACTGTAACAATAGGGCAAACGCACAGCATTGTTTTGTATTTTGTGTCTTTCAAATAAAAGACAATTTTTTCCAGTCATATGTTCCTCATTCAAGGTTGTTAAAAAAATACTGCTATAATATCGTATCGTATTGTTATCGTGACCTCAATATCGTGGATCGTACTGTATCGTGAGATAAGTGTATTGTTACACCCCTACAAAATTGCGAATCTCCCAAGAGTCAAGAGTTGTAATATTTGAGAGTTATTTTTCATATCATTAATAAAAACATAATTTTTGTTAGAACTTACTTTGGCAAAGGATAGTTTAAGACACTTTGAGGACAGACTGCTGTTAGTTGCTGGTGACAAAGGCCAACTAGGGTCTCTGCTTACTGCCACAACATGTTTATACATCATTCTGTTAGCTGCACTATGAAAAAACCATCCACTGTAATTGATCTAACTTCAGATTCAGTCATCCAAATATGGATGTCCAAAGGTTTCTGTTGTATACCATACTTCCTATACTCTTTTCCCTGTACATGCTCCCCCTGGGATTTATACTTAGAAAATATAACATCTCTTTTCACTGCTATGCTGATGACACGCACATTTACATGCCTTTAAAACACAGACTCCTGTTCCTTTAAATGTTTACTAGACTGTCTGGAGGACATGGCTTTAAAATGTTTAAACTTTAATGAAAATAAGTAGTATAAAACTAGTTTTTCGTCCCAGTGCTGCTGGCGACTCATATGTAGATCTAGGCCCCCTCGGACCACATGTCAAAGATTCTGCCAAAAACCTTGGTGTAATTTTGGACTCTAACTTTAAAATGAAGAAACAAAGTAACGCATTTGTTAAATGTAGTTTTTTCCAGTTGAGGCTTTTATTCAAGGTTAAACTTTTTTTTTATCTTTCAAAAGCTTTAAGAAAGTTATAGACGCCTTTGTTTCATCCCGCCTACACTACTGCGATACGCTGAATGCGGGCGTTAGCTGTTCCTACCTGTCCCATCTTCAGCTGGTTCAAAACGCTGCAGCTCATTTCCTAACCAGAACAGGAAGGCGGGACCATATTACACCTGTGCTTGCAGCTCTTCAATGGCTCCCCGTCCGTTATAAGATCAATTTTTAAATTCTTCTATTTGTTTTTAAAACTTTACATGGTCTTGAACCTTCTTATATCTCAAGTCTTTTAAATGTGACTGACTTGACTGGACTTCTTCCTGGTTACCTGAAGTGATTTCATATCTCGGAAAACTCCGTCTGGAAGATGATGGAGGTCATTGCTGTGCAGCATGAGAAGCTCTACCTTCTTTAGCCCAGCCAGAGACCTGTCATGGAGCCTGCTGATGCTGTTGAACCTGCAGAAGCACAAAAACAGCATCACTATATGAACAATTCCCCATCACCTCATTAGCTGCTTCTCAAATCTGTTCCTGTCACTGCTGTGCATGTGGCATGGTGAATCAGATTTTATTTGGGGCTTAGAGTGGCACAGATTTAGCACAGATTTAGAATGTGTGTGACCATACCCTAAGTTCATGCGGCGCGTGTGTGCAGGAAGGCCGGGAGGCACGTTGAGCAGTGAACGGAAGGTGCAGTGGACTTCATTGGCCTGGTAACAGTTACAGCTCCTCGGACAGGACTGGCTCCTGGATACCACGAGTGTGAGCGTCAGGAGTGCCAGCCACGCCGCTGGCACACACACACACCGACACATTCTCCCTCACAGGAGGAGAAGCTAATTTGAGGTTTTCACTGCCAATGAGGAAAAGGAAGTTGATAGTAAAGCAGCAAAGTGCACCACCATGACCTCCAGATGGGAATCTCTCTCAATCTCTCTCTCTCTCTCTCTCTCTCTCTCTCTCTCTCTCTCTCTCTCTCTCTCTCTCTCTCTCTCTCTCTCTCTCTCTCTCTCTCTCTCAAATACACAGACAAATGCAACAGAAGTGATTTTTACTCAAGACTGGGTGGTAAAAAATGAAATCTCACCTTGAAGCTAGATCCAAGCAACAAAGGAAATTGCCCTCTCAAATGTAACCACTTTCGTTTTTTATGTGTGCAGGTTGTCTGTTGTGTCACATATGTGTATGTGTTTATGTCAAAAAGCCCAAAAGGGTTGATTAACATGATCTAAAAACGTGAAAATAAACAGAAGTGGATGTAAAATTATACTTTCAAGATACGTCTCTGCAATTTCCTCATTGAACCCTTTTTTCAATTAAAGTTACGCCCCACATAAAAAAGCTTTCGAAATTGACATATTATTGTAAGGCATGAACATGGTTGTTACGAGCATACCTTAAAATCCTCTGGTCCAGATTTTTCTCATTTTGTCCATCCAATTTTAATCCAGCCGCACTCTTCAGGAATTTCATACGGAGTTAACGAGTTTAGTCACTCCAGTCTGTCACAAACATGGCACCGACAGCGTGACAAAACCCTGGAGAGTAAAATCCTCTGAGTGAGTAACACTTTTGAAAACTCTGCAAAAGCAAAACTTTAAAAGCAATCCATTTGGTAAAATCCAAGAGGTTTTCTTGTTTGTCACTGCATAAAGAAGTGAGTGCAGGACGCGGCAGGCGGATCGGTTGCAGGCGCCCTTGACGCTGCGTAAAAGTGTGTTTGTGGGTTAGTGAGTGTTTGTGCGCGCAGTGAACCCGGCTGGGCTGAAGTGAAGAGAGGAGAGTGACGGAGGCAGCGGGGTCTGTGCAGAGAGGGGCGGAGACCCTCAGGTTAGGCTGCCTCAGGCTGCTGCTCAGTCTGGGCCACAGAAGAGCACAAAATCTCCATGAGTTGGAAACCAATCAGGCTCTACTAGAGAAACACTCTCACTTTTGTAACTTCTGAAAAGTAGCTTGAACTTACATTTTTCGCAGCCTGTTTAATATTTTTTCAGTGAGTTTAAAGGGGACCTATTATGGCATCTGATCTATTTTAAACAGGCCTTGAATGTCTTAAAAACAAGCTTTTGATTATTTTTGCTAAATAAATTAGAAATTAAGCCTCTAAACCATCTTTATCATCACAGTCTCTAACCTCCTTCTCTATGAGGGATTCTGAGGGGGAGGGGAGGCTATGATAATGAGGCACTGTGCTGATTGGCTGCCTGACTGACGCGATACACCACTACGAAAAAATGGCGGAAGATCCGGCCGGCGGAGTTACACCGTGTCCATGTCCTCACCGCCCCCTAACTGCATGCGATGCGAGCGAGCGTCAGCGACAAAATCAATTCCATTGGTTTATTTTCTATTGGACTGTCCTAACTGGCCGCGAGCAACGCAGCGCGACGCACCGTTTTGAGCTGAACATTTGTTGGACCCCCTGCTTCTATTTTCTTCCTGCCGCTCACGTAGAAAGCCGGTTGAAAGCGCTGTAGGAAACTGTCACGGATGGGGAACGGCTGATCCAGTTAGTTGAAATGAAAAGTTATCTCTATGATACCTCCTCATTTCACTACAAAAACCTCAATAAATTGGCAGCTGGCTGGAGGGAGATGGACAGAGAGTGTCCGATGTCACGCAGTGCGACACGATAGTCCGACGCTCGCATGAAGTTAGGACACGGTGTTATAGTTGTGGGTGTGGTTTGCATTTTGGTTACGTAATGAAAGGGAGCTGAATCTGAACGGTTCGTAGAAGCCACATCAGACTGGATGGCTAATCCGGGCGGCTGTACAGACACTGCAGAATTTGGTTGCTTTCCTCCTTCTCTGTGTTGGCAGGCTGAGGGGAGACCACTTTATATATGTTAAAGCAAGAAAAAACGTGTTTTTCATCCCCTTTAAGTTGATTCCCAACTCAGTTTGGCTCAAAAATAATATGACGATTAGAAACCATATCAGTGATAATAAATAGGATATAGGTCCATAACATTAGTGGACAATGGGCTGAAAAGAGAGGTAATTTCATTTTTTTTTTCTATTTCATTCAACTTATACAGTGCCACATCTCAGATCCAACAGTAGCCTTTATACTATGTTCTTTCATGTGGCACTGTAATTTTCCCTAATGACCTAATCTCCAGTTGGAGCTAACATTTGTTTGTCGGGCCTATTCAAGATATAAAAAGGCTTAAAAATTAGACTCGTATGATCCAAGTGAATTGCCCACATTTTTTAAGACTCTAAGTTCAAATTCAATTCAAATATGCTTTATGAACCCCCAAAGGGAAATACATTAATATAATAATAATAATAATAATAATAATAATAATAATAATAATAATAATAATAATAATAATAATAATAATAATAATAATAATAATAATAATAATCTCCATTTTCATTGTGGCCTGCTGAAGAATATTTATAGTACAAAATTGTGGCGTTTGTCCTTTATCTGGGTGAGGGCAGCAAAATAAGGGCTTGTGCAGTCTTTTGTGTGCTCCCACATTCTCAGACACCCCATGCTGATCGTGCCTTCAGAAAGACTTGAATGAGGGGAAAACAAAAAATAGACTTATGCTACACAGCTGTTGTTTCTGGTAAAACAAAAAAGGAAAAAAGGGGGGAAAAAACTGTCACCCGCACAAGCCTCCCGTCCTGTGTGTTTTTGTAACCTAGTACTGGGTGGAAGCAAAAACAAAAAGAGTAAGGCAAGGGCTGTTTTCACTGTAAGTTTGTGGTAAGACTCTTTTATTATTCACTGTTTTCCCCACTACACTGAGAAGAGAAATGTCGGGGTGTCTTCATGCATGTCCTGTCAGTTTAAGTGGAACTGGAAGGGTTTTTTTTCCTCTCTCGCCACATGGGGCAGCAGAGCCAGAGAACAGCAGCAGATGTGAGAATAAGGTCAACACTGGAGAGTTTTGAGTTTTCACATCAGCTGCCTAAATAATGGATCTCAGCATTAATCTTGAATGGCGGTTGATGCCCTGCAGCTCACCAGTCAACAAGTGAACATTTGCAGACATCTTAGCCGATGTGATTAAGTGCTTTATGATCACCAGCAAAATTCTCTCTGATGTTTTTCAGCAGATGATCCAATCTTCACCAGCTTATCACCCTCATCTCTGCAGGCAATGTCAGCCTGTGAGTGCAGAACAGTTGTCTGGCTGAACTCGGCCCCTGTAGCTGTAATATGGTCAAGAAAAGCACGAAGCTCAAACCCAACTCACTTCCCTGCAAAGCTCAATACTATTGTTGGAATGTGCTGGGCTGCAATAAAGACATTACTGTCAGTTTGACTGGAAACAAGAAAGACGGCATAATGTAACAGTGATGGCTGCTCGTGGGGAGATGAATGAATGACAGGAGACAGGATGAGAGGCGTAACGGGTTTAATGGTTAAAAGGATCTTGTTGTTAACATTTCTATTAGACAGTTACTAGCCACAAATGAAACAATGACTTTGTCTGTGAAAAATTAAAGAAAAGAGTTATGTGCTATTTTAATGTGGCTTCAGTTGCAAACAAGCCTTTATAAAAAGTAAGCATTTCCAGATGTAAAAGAAAGGGTCATGACATTACTTTTACCGATCCATCTATTTTCTATACCGGCTTAATCCCTCACAGGGTCACGGGGTCTGCTGGAGCCCATCCCAGCTCATTACAGGTGAGAGGCAGGGGTCATTCATTTTATAATGAAAAGTAATTAGTTACATTACTTCTGAAACATCACATAGCACCTTAGGTGGCACATTTATATGAATCAAAAATTCACACTCAATATTTAAACATTTGAAAAGATGGTTTCTGATCATATAACACCCTCTGCATTGCACGTGGTCAGCTGAACCCAATAATACGGTATTAACTATTGTGTGTGATGCTTTATGTGTCTTTCTTTTTGTCCATTTATTCAATTACCATTGCCTTTCTTAGTCACATTTGTATATTTTTATTACAATATTACAACATTTTAAATAAACATTATGATTACAGTTATATATTTTTTTCTTTTTCCATTGTTTCTCTGCTTATGGGCATTTGCTTTTGTGGAGGACGCATTCTTTTGACCATTTTTATATTTAAAAAAAATCCATGTTAAAGGAGCTTGAGGCTCCTTTTAAGAAATGAGACTCTCTAGCGCCACCCTTCACCACGACGGCCGTTGGGGGTACTGCAGCCAACAGTGAAGCCGGCACGGGAGAATGGGGAGAACGTGCATGCAGCGTCATGTGACGTCACATCCGCAGCCCAGCGCGGGAAATTCGGGACCGAATTGCAGCACATTTTGCAGCACACAGCCTGTTCAAGGCAAAGGAGAGATACACTAGAGGGCTCATTCTTTTGGGTTTGGAACGCTTCATCTGACATTATTACTAGAAAACTTAAAATGTATATGGATTTTTTTAATAAATCTTGCCACAATCCGGCCTCAAGCTCCTTTAAGAATATTCATGACTGAATGGCAAGATTATTTTTGAAAAACTAAGTAATGGAAAAAAAGGTGTGAAAAGCTTGGCATAATTTCTACAACAATCCCGCCTTGTTAATGTGTTCACTTTTTCCCATTTTCAGTCCAGATGAGAATTTCTCAAATTTATGCTGGATGGGAATCTCCAGAGCTGCTGAAAAGAGAACCAGGTGGGAAATTTGGCTTACTAGCGATCAATACCTAAAAGCCAGCATTCACCATGTCAATATGACGGGGTCAATAAAAAGTGAATTATTTTATTTCTGACCTAGAAGTTGACAGCCTCCCCCTAAGCCCTATGTCCCAGATGGTCTGACCATTGAATACAAGATACAAATCTGATGTTAGGAAACATCTGTAAGCTATTAACATTATTATTACATTAAACCAAATTGTGGATTACTATTACTGTCCATTAGGTGTGTGACTTATTCAGTATGGAACCTTTAGCAACTTCAGAAAAAAGAAGAATCAGATTCCTTTATTGTTTGCAAGCTTTATTGTAGGATAAATGTAATTTTAAAGGAATGCAATTTTTCATTCTCCTGTCCTAGTCATGAAACTGATCCGGAGCCTAAACTTGTTTCCAAAAGAGCTTCAGAAGTCTCAGAAGTCTCCCCACAGAGCAGCGACAACCTGCCAAAAGGACCATCGTCTCAGCAGCCGCCTATCAGTCAGATTGTCATGGCAGAGTCACTAGACAGAAGTTACAGAGTGAGAGACAAGTGACAGCTCCTCCTGGGTGTTTGCCAAAATGCATTTGAAGCAGTCTGTGAAGCTTTGAAAAATCTGATCTGATAGATCAAAGTCTGAACTATTTAGGCAGGATTCCAAGCAATCTCTTGTAAACTAGAGGAACTGCTCATCACGGCGGCGGCAGCGTCAAGCTTTAGGGGCTCTTCTGGTCAGAGTCAAGACAAGGATGCAGCAAAACACAGAGAGGACCAGTTAAAGGAAATATTCTCCATAGTCCAGGGCTTTGAACACTTCTGCACATTAAATATTCTGGTTTTTATTATTTATTTATTTTTTTAAATCATAGAAACACCACATTTTCACTTTGTCATAATAGAATTAGAGTAGAGCTATTAAAACAAAAAACCAACATTTTATTCATTGTAATTTTAAATGACAAGATTAGAAAAAAAATGGAAGTTTGAATATAGTCAGAAGCTTGGTAAACACATGCCTGCTCACTTTGGCTGCAAAGCAGACTCCCCTACTGAGATTTTAATAAGCACACTGATCAACGGTGCTCTCTACCTTTTTGCCTCTGGGGTTTGGTGCTATCTAGGTCAACAACTGAGATGCTGATTCATGAATTCAGGAAGTAAACAACCCTGTGCTGAAAAGGATCCAGCTTGCCGATGCATAATTTCAAATATGTATTCTTTTTGATCTGGCTTTTGATCTACACAAAAATCTGGTTGAAAACCTTTCCAGGAAAAAGACGTTGCATCCCATTGACATCTGTTTTGCTTTCTAATTTTTTCAACTTTATACTATTTCTGTAACAATGGTTTGGTTAGGGGAGCAACCATATACATCTGATGTGTGAGTGATTGGGAATAGCAGCGAGTGTGAGCATGCATGTTTGTTGTCTCAGGTGTCTCTGTGTGGTCCTCCGATGACCTGTAGCCTGTCCAGGGTGGATCCCGCCTCCCAGCCAATGACAGCTGCCACAGCTGACTGTGGCTCCCCTCTATGACCCTGGACAGGATGGATAGATGGGCTGATGACTTTGGTTCTTTTCTTTTGTTAGAGTATGTGTTATACAAGTTGTTACTGTGAGAAGGTAAAAAAAAAATCACTCAGTAGTAAATTATATTGAAATTAAAGAGAGGTGAAAGAGTAATTTAACTACAGACAAAAACCGTTGCTCAAAATATATACCTTTTTATGTTCATCATATAATTCATATGAACAAAGGCTGGCATGTGGTTTCCTTGCTGCCAGGATCTCTTTGAATATGATAAAAATGAATATAGAGATCAGAAAGTGCAGAATGTTCATGCTATCCTTAGAAAGACCAAGACCTTCAATTATTTTCAGTGTGACCTCAAGGCCCCGAGGGTGCAGAGTCTGGATGGTGGTTAAGTAGTTGTTAAAATCACAGACTGGTTAGACAAACACACTTTGAGTAAGATGCAGATGTAAAAAAAATGTTTTCCAAAACTAGCATTCATTGCTTTGAGATTATTATGTAGTTACCATCCTCAAAAAACTGTACTTCATTTCTAAATCAGTTCAGACAGCAGGTTCTTGCCCTGTCCGTGTACCAATACTTCCTCCAGTCAACGCATTAATAATTGATAGGTTCCTTACTTTCTCTCCAGCTTAGTTCTTTGCATACTTTTGAGATTCATGGTCTGGATGACAGTTAACCTCCCTCCAGTCTTGACTTTGAAGTTGAGCTGCTCTTTCGGAGCCTGCAGGCAAGCTGTGGCACCAGGAATAGGACTCTGGTCTGTTATTGATTTGAGGCTCCAGGCACTCCATGTGGTCCAAGCTTATCTGACCATGAGAACCAGAAGCTCACTGGGTAGCTATGCCACAGGACTTTATGGATTGATATCCGGATGGACAGAGGGACTTAGACCTATGAAACAAATATTCACTGTAAAGTGCTCGTATCTTTGAAGCTCTGAGAATAGATCACTCACAACAGATTAAGACTCAAGAGATAGATGAAAGGAGACAAAAAGGGGTTTAAGTGAGTGGATAGAAAAGTGTGAACATATAGAAGAACAAAGAAATATGAGGTTGCGGAGGTTAAAAAGGAAACACAGATGGACGTGTATTTATCAGTCAGATAAGTATAAGACAGAAAAGTGATAAAGAGAAGGGTACGGGGGTGATCCTGGAGGCGTGCCGTCTGGTGGCCTGCAGGCCGTCACACATGCGCATCATAACAGGAGGTGTGAAACTCCCTCTCACAAAGCTCCACCCAGGAAATCTCAATAACAAAAGCTCAGGTTTTTTGTTTTTTTACCTTCTTTACATTACAGCCCCTTTTGACCCCTCACTCTTCTTTCTCTCTTGTTAACATGAATTAGGCCCCGTTTACACGGCGCAAAAACGGAGGCGTTTTCATGCGTTTTGGCCGTTCATTTACACGAAAACGCAGCTCAAAGCCCCCAAAAACGATCATTTCTGAAAACTCCGGCCAAAGTGGAGATTTTCAAAAACTCAGTTTTCACGTTTGCGTCTAAACAGAGGGAAACGGAGATATAAGCTTCAGAACTCACATTATGCACCAGAAACTCACCAGCGTCATGTGTGCAACCTGTGTTTACAATTAGTTTGGCCACCGTCAATATTTTCTTGTATTTTACCTGTTTTATATTCTAAAGTCACACTCTCGTTCCGTCTTTGAAATAAAGCCTGAATTATGGTCCCGCGTTAAATCGACGCAGAGCCTACGGCGTAGGGTATGCGGCGATGCGCGCCGTACGGTGTGCGTCGCCGCGTACCCTACGCCGTAGGCTCTGCGTTGGTGTAACGCGGAACCATAAATCAGCCTTAACTGGAAGTTACACGTGTCATTTGTTGATGTTTTTTCCAGGATTCTGATTGGCTGGCATGACGTTAACAGCGTTTTCATGCGGGTCCGTGTAAACGAGGATATTTTTGAAAACGTAGAGGGGAAAATATCCGTTTTTGTAAATACCCGGCTACGTGTAAACGTGGCCTTAATGTGTTAACAACCCCCTTACCTGAACGTTGATGCCCTGCTCCGTCATAGCGGGAGTCCTTCCCAGGTGTTCAATCAACTTTGCGATAAATCATATTTGATACAGCTCATGTAAATTTGAATGAGATTTGATATTTACGGAAGAAACATTTCGGTCAGAGGAAAATGTATCTGAAAATGTAAATGTATTTAATTACAAAGATAAAGCCTGATTCCAGTTAGATTACAGCTCCAGAAATGAAAGCATGGAGGAACAACCTTTCTTCTTCTGAAAAACTGAAATATTAACAAGTGATTAATCACTTGTCAAACTGTCAATATTTGAGCTAAACTAATTACGAGCACATGTTTTAGCCTCTCGGTTGAAGTCTACAAAACAGGACTCACGTTTCTGTGAAGTGTTTTTTCATTAGACACCCAGAATTCCTCAGAGGCCTGTTTTCTCTGCTCCCGTCATGGTCCCCACACAGAAGTACAGCAGTTCTTTTTATTAATAAGGATTGCAGAGACAGATGATGAATTTCCTTGGTTTTGAATTGAAAATGGTTAAGAAAACCTAAGTTAGTGGTTGGAAAAAGTATCTTTTGAAAAAATATTTACATTTTTGGGATTCTA
Source organism: Cololabis saira (assembly GCF_033807715.1). NCBI lineage: Eukaryota > Metazoa > Chordata > Actinopteri > Beloniformes > Belonidae > Cololabis > Cololabis saira. The sequence continues at coordinate 22,432,984 of NC_084592.1, read as the reverse complement.
TTTAGGCTCTAACCAATTCCTTCACCTGGCACCATTCAGGTCCGTAAAAGAGCATTCACATTAAGGTGTGAGTAAACTGTTGAGCTCAAATGTTTTGTTGACGTTGCACAGTTACTGAAACTGAAAGACAATTGCAAGAACCAGTTTAGGTGAAAAGGTCGAATTTAATTTAGAAGGGGGAAAAAAATTGAAGGCGAAAAAAAAACACAGACACACAACGCAGAAATATCATTCAGACTATAATTTGCGCTGGCATAATAGTGTTTAAAAAGGATCACAATAGAAGAAGAACTTCTAGTGTTGACACAGTCTTGCATACTTTGATGTCCTAAACAGTATTATTTCCTCCGTATATGTAATGTCGGATTTTTAATTGCTGGCAAAAGAGAAATGCGGAGTTCTTTTGGTGCTTCAAGGGAAAGAGTGTTTTCTATACGACAACCCACCAGGGCTGCCGCAGTGACACATTCAGTGCAGAATATTAAATACCTCCAGGGTGGCTGACTTGAGTTACAAACCATCTGATTTGATAAAAGGACTCTATTAGGCCTCGTATTTGTATAAATATGTAAGAACAGCTGGTGTAAGTAGTGTTAAGTGTGTGGATATTAAGGACACCGCAGAAATATTTCTCCTGATCCTGTGAACTGGAACCTGCTGTAAAATGGGGAGAATTGAGAAAAAACAACACTACAGAGTTAAAGATGGCAGCCAAATGATCGGCCCCTTGACATAATAGTCTTGAATAGACTCAGATCAGTTATGACACACACACACACACACACACACACACACACACACACACACACACACACACACACACACACACACACACACACACACACACACACACACACACACACACACACACACACACACACACACACACACACGTCCAATTAGGACCCTGACTATTTGAGGATTTTTCTAATTGTCAAATGTATTTTACAAAAACATTTCTTCCTGGTTGCAGTTAAAGTATACACACAACTAATCGTGAGGCTGTCAGAGCTCAGAGTCAACACATGCTGAGAAGCACTCCTAAAAAAAGTCTTTTCTCCTCTAATAAAGATCTAGGAAAAGGCTTAAATCCACACCAGCCCTTGTGGCCATGCACAAATGCACAAGAGCAGATACATTTCTGCCCTGCAGTTCAGACAATGAATCTGAAGGCTCATTATCGCTGTGGAACACTTTAACTTTTGCATTGAACCTTTGCACTAGAATTAAGACCTTCTTATGTAAAAGTTTATTGTACTTCACGGCATATAAAAAAAAAGGAAGTAATTTCTCATTGTCACACACATTTGTTTTACTGTTGGAGTCCTATGAGTAGGCTTATGCTTTTGGTTTGCTGTTTCGCTATAATTAAACTTTTATAACATTTATATTTGCCACAAGATAACAGACCTGGAAAAATACTATTTGCTGTTTTGCATACATAATGTATAGAAGACAGTAATGGCCCTTTTCCACTAGTACCTACTCAGCGCGCTTCTACTCGCCACGCCCCTGTCTTGCGCTTTTCCACTACGGGCCGAGGCGGGTGGAGCCGTGCCAAGCAGATACTTTTTCTGTATCTATTCTGCCGAGGTTCTAACCGGGCTGAGTCGGCCCTGTATCTGACGTCATCACCCTCCACACCACCTATTGGTCGGGGGCGGGGCCGTCAGACGCTTGAATGAGGAAGTGGAAGTCAGCGCGAGAACGACTCGCAGCGATTTTATTATACAGCGCAAACGTCTGTTTGTTGATCCAACTCTGAGGTGCAGATGTTCATAAACCTGGTGGCTGAGGAGAGAATTACAGTAAAGGAGCATGAGGCCGGATTGAGGCAGGATTTATGAAAAAAATTTGTATACGTTTTAAGTTTTCTAGTAATAATGTCAGATGAAGCGTTCCAAACCAAAAAGAATGAGCCCTCTAGTGTATCTCTCCGTTGCCTTGAACAGGCTGTGTGCTGCAAAATGTGCTGCAATTCCGGGCCGGAATTTCCCGCGCTGGGCTGCGGATGTGACGTCACATGACGCTGCATGCGCGTTCTCCCCGTTCTCCCGTGCCGGCTTCACTGTTGGCTGCAGTACCCCCGACGGCCGTCGTGGTGAAGGGTGGCGCTAATGAGTCTCATTTCTTAAAAGGAGCCTCATGCTCCTTTAAAAAAGGGATGTAGACCGGCGATAAGGAACGATCAGATCCACAGGCGCTCTGTTTAACTCGCCGCCGCTCGCGGATCCAGCTGATTTTCTGATCAGCGCCGAGTACGTCACAGCAGCTTCACCCCAACCCGCCAACTTCTCACCTGGCTGTGGAAAAAACGAACGAGGACAAAGCGGGTGGAGGCGGTACGAGGTGTGACGAGCCGTCCCGAGCTGGGGCGCGCTGAGTAGGTACTAGTCGAAAAGCGCCATAAGACAGTTCATATCTCCTTTTCCTTGAGACATGTGGAGTTAGTTTGGAAGAGAAATATTTTTCCTGTTTTTGCTTGATATGGTAAATAGATCCAGTATTCCTGGAGTTCATTTTCATTTTACTGTTCTCCAAAGCTATTGGCAACTATGAATGGCTGGCATGTTTAATTTAGTCAGAAATTTGGCTTTACATCTTCTTTCCAAGAAAATAGTAATGTAAATGTAACTTGAATCAGAGATGACATACATTTTTTTTAAATTCTTTAAAAACATTTTTTTTTTTTATTATTCATCAGTGTCCTTTGGGAGTAAAAATTATCTGAGCCTTTTGCCATCAGAGGACGAAGAGGCTGACTTCATCTAGTGTGAGTATAAACATGATCTATCATCTCTGATGATAGTTTGTCCTTTGATTTAACTCTAAGCATGAGTGAGATGAAGAGGGCTGATTGAACCCACTGTAGTGGAAATACTATCCTTCATCTGCTCCAAAAGCTTGTGTTCATAATTAGTTCAGACACACTGAGTTGGTCATCTATCATTGTAGCCAGAGCTACACTTGGGCAAAGTTCACGAGTGGAAAATAACTCACACTTTGACGATGATACCACTGTGGCCATTGAATTGGTCTCACTGTAATTTACCTCATATTAAAGTTGCTGTAAAGGTTATAGATTAGCGTGTGATTACAATAAACACATCATCACTTTGGTGCTAAAATATTATAACCACCACTGATAAATATGCGTTTGATCTAAATAGCTTATATCAACTGAGTGTTGGCCTTTGCAGGATCTGTTTCCATTGAATGTAAAGCAAGCTTTGTGTTTTCATCATCACAAATTGTGATCCATGTCAAAATAAGTACAATCCACTAGTTTTTGGTACACTTCTGGGGCATACACCTGCCATCAATTAGACTGATTCGGATTAAAACCAGATAAAAGTCAGTTGTTGCTGTAATATTTGGATTGAATATTGGCATTGCATTTTGCAGAGAACCGCTGGCTACAAAGAGTTTCCAAAGAAACTGTGGGACATTATTGTTAATATGTATCAATAAGGGGAGGGATGCAAAATATATTGAAGGCACTGAATGAACCGTGAAACACTGTCAAATCTATTATCAGTAAATGGAGAGAATCTGGGAAGATACCCCTCCAAAGTTGATGAAAGGATGAGGAGAACAACAGCAACATTGAAACAAATAGCAGAGTTCCTGGCGACTCCGATAATATTAAGGGGTAGTATTATATTTTGGAGCTGCTTCCACTCGGGTGACCCACGGGCAATTGTCAAGATAGATGGGATAAATCATTTCTCCAAATGCCAAGACATTTTGGCTCAAAACCTTCTGTCAAAAAGCTGTAGATGAAAAAGAATTTCAGAGACTCCAACATAACAATGACCCAAAGCACACTTGAAAATCAGCTAAGAAGTGGCTTGGAAACTGAAACTCAAAGTCTAGGAATGGCCCAGACCTCAGATAAATCAAATACCTATAAAAGGACTTGAAACAAGCCGTACACAAGAGATCTCATCTCAATTTCAAATTTGTACTTTTTTTGCAATGAACAGTAAGATAAAACTCCGATGTCAAGCAAGAGTTTTTACTATGAAGATTTGCAGTCAATTATATTGCAGGTGTTTGAAATATACCTTTTAACCAGGAAATTCAACCTGTTCAGTTTGTGATTACTTACAAAACTTTTATGATTTTTCAACTTAATACCATCCACATTATTCATACTTCATCCTGAACTTTCATTGTTTCCTGGTAACAAGCTAATTGTGTTTAATTTTACAATTTGTAAACGGCTGACAGCATCCAGGGCAGAGAGCTGAAGCTTTTCAGTGTTTGAGAAAAAGTAACGGCAGGCGAAAGAAGGGGAAGAGGAGGTTGAAGGTACCCCAGTAATGGGATTGCAGATTTTTTTTCCCCTTTTATACCTGACCCTTCGAGGTCCACAATATTTTAGATCAAGTTTAACTCAGGCTGCCTGGCCTGAGGGTTAGGCATTGATCCATTTGTCAGTTCTATCAAGCAGCACATGGACACGGCTAGAAGCTAGCCGGTGGCTGAGGTTGAACATTTAGCAGCTGAAAGAGAATTTCCCTCAAACTGATAAAGACCAAGGTAAGGAGAATAATTTCCTTTACCTTGAAAAGGTGGCTGAAAGCACAACTCCACGAGAATGCTTTGTCAGAGTTTCATGGAGGAGCCAGATAAAAACTCACAGGTGGAGACCTGAAGGTGAAGAATAAAATGGAATTTAATTAGCAAAAGCAAAGATGCTGCAAGGCAGAATAACCACAGCTCATTCCAACTAGAAGCACGCAAATCAGTGGTGAAAGCAGGTGAAACCTATTAAAGCTTAATTTGACAAGATAAATCAACTGATGAAACAGAGGTGCAATTAGGCAACTAAACACTGTAAACAAAAAGAAGGAGGCAAAACTAACCTAAAAGAAAATTAGTTTAAAAGTAAAACCAGCAAGAGGCAGAACATTGCAAAATGAAAACAAGAAAACCAAATGGACCAAACCAAACGACACCGTGATAAATTTCGATTCTCTCAAGCTGCAAGACACAAAAATAAGTAAGCGTTAAAAGATACACAACTGAGATGCCATGTCTGTGTGCAGTTGGAGAACTAAAGGCCTCTTCTTTGTTGCAACACACCACATGCAGTAATAGAGAAGAGGTATCAAACAGAGCAGCTCTGATGAGGAAATAAATTGTCTTGTTTCCAGGGGAAACTGGTGGACACAACTTGAATACATTGCTTTAAATGTTTTAAACATGACGACATCGCTGACCCTTAAAGACGTTAGAGGAGAAAGGAGAAAACATATCACTCTAACATGTGTTTTTACAAAAGTACAGTTATGGAAATGATTTCCTTCATCTTAAAATTTAAGATGACCATTTCAAAATTTGGAGAAGAAAAAAGAAGAATTGAATTAAACTGTAATGACTCCATTAGGAAAATGATTTGTGCAGTTACAGAGGTATACTTTCAGGTGCGACTGTGACATTCTGTTTCAGGCAAAATGTTCAACTGAGACTCTTAATTTAAAAAAAGGGGTTTTATTGCTTTGCCTGTGCAAACATCATCAGATGCCTCTAATTTAGCATTTTTCTTTCATTTTACATTTTTTCACAGCTCTGCCTGTAAACCAAACAAAATGTGCAGTAATTATGAATAGATACATAAAAAATTTAAGACCGTCTTGCTAAAGGAAACACGACTAGTTATGCAAGTGGCATCCTGAGGAGACAGGCCAAAGGGTCCCAATTAACATAGCTTCCTTCACCAGAGGAGAATCAAATTTATTCTGAATAATTGCAGTCCAACAGGAGGATACTTCTGAGGTCCTCTCTGATCTTCTACCTCATTCCTCATTTCTGCTACAACATTTTAATGTGTATCTCTGGTTTTTGCGTCCGTGTGGGAGATCGTGTTGTTTTCCCTCAGCCCATCTCCAGATGTCAGGGGAGAGGACGTCAGCAGACGGTCGTCATTGCCCTCTGACAGTGACATGGAATCAAGATGAAGAGAGACGAGGAGAAAGAGAGAGAGAAAGAGAGAAAAGAAATGGAGAACATGGGGAACAGAAGGAGGCACTCAGAGGAACGAGTGATGAAAGACAGTAAAGTCAAACCTGTCAAAACACAACAATCTGTCAGTCTGTCCAGAAAATAATATCTTGTTTTGTTGCTTTTTTTTGTACTTTTTCCCTCGTCCCTGTGGAGCAGACTTGAATTTCCATAGACTGTTTTGTCACGGCTGTTTCTTGAGACAATGGAACTGTATTGCATGTCTGTAAAAAGCAATAAATTTTCTGAAACCGTTCGTTCACGCATCGAAGGCCATAAATTGTGTCGATAAATTGGACAGAGACACCACAAGGAAAAGTTGTTTCGTCATGTGAGCTGTTGTGGTCCAAATGTTTAGATGTCATCACCAATCCTAAAACTGACTCTTACACAACACTATTTATTTATTCACTTATTTATTTATGTCTGAAGTTAAACATTTATAGGGAAAAAAGTACTTCAAAATACTGTAGTACCTGTGTGGTACCTTGAAAATATGAGATCCATTTGTGTGATTACAGTGAGTTTGTTCTGATGCACTACATGTACTGCAAACAGAAATGTCTCCTTTGATCGTATCTTATCTTAAATTTGCCACACAAGGACTTCCCTGTCATACATAAATAAATAGATGCATTGAGCATATTATAAGATGGCATGATTAATGATGTTGACTGTGTACATATTTGCATCGTCCTGCGCTGCCTTGATTCTTGTCTGCCTTCATTCATAAATGTGACTTTGACCTTGTCAGGGACTTCTGTCCTCTCGCATCTACTGTTTACTCTGTTATGTCTTCTCCTGCCACAACCACCCCGTCACTCCTCTTTTTTATGACGTTCTTTTCCTAACTTCTCATGAATTCTCCTTCCAACTAACCTCTAAAGAACATCTTCTAAAGAAACCGGCACTTAGGGCAGGTACTATTAAATACTGAGCAGATGATTGGTGAAAGCATCTGTCTATGAAAGTCAGAGTGAACAACCAATAAGATGCACCGACAACAACACAGAACCAGTCGGTACGAGCTCCCTTTGGTTTTCTGTCACTTTGTGTAAAACCTGCCAAGGTACTGGCATGCAACACTTGTTGGCTCGAACCTTTGAGTGTCACCAGCAGACAGCTTGGACACCCTGCAAGATGGATTTTCTTAATCTTGATTGTCTGATTAGCCTCCGATGCCATTGGGTTAAATTAAAAAAGAATCCTCTGTACATACCAAAGAGGGCAGGATTGTTAAGGAAAGGTGATATAAAGCAGAGTGTTTTTGTTTCTTTTAGTCTATTTGACTATATCTACGTAACAAATGTCACGTAGAAGGTCATTTACAAATTTGGCAAACATCTCAAACATTTAATATGAATGATATTATTTAAATGTGTGTGTACGTGTAACAAAGGACGTACTATTGGCTATTGTGCAAGTATTGTAAAATTTTATGAGTTGGTTTTTAAATCGTTTAAATAAAAAGCTTATATATTTTTTTTTTTTCATTCAAGAATTGGGCCAAAACAGATGAAGTGTGAAATAATGAGCACTACTAAAATGTGCCTCTCTTTGAAATAGCATGTGCTTACAGACAAACGTTACATAATATGAATAATCACGATATGACACACTTTAATGGAAAAAATAATTCCTACATATAAAATTCTGATGTGAATGTTGGCGTGAGGACAAGAGAAAGGTTTCAGGAAAGTTAGGTTGGATGGGGAAAGGAAAAAGAGAGAAGAAAGGGAGGAATAGAAAGAGGAATTGAAGGTTAATGAGTAGTCTGCCTCCCTCGGGGAACCTTTCCTCGGCTCCAGACATACATCCAAATACGTACAGACACCTAAATGCCACGATAAAAGCCCACCAAAAGCAGTTAACCTGTAGTTTGGCTTATCAACTGGCCAATAACACAGGAAGGCAGCCTCATTAACACACACAAGTGCAGCCGCAAGACAAAATGCACTTTTGTGACTACAAGCGCGTGCTGACAAACAACAGATAGCAGTAAAGTGGCACTTTAACAGAGAGCAGTTGTGCAAAGAGAAATAACTCTGAAACCCCAGTGCCTGCATGGAACCTAAGCTGGCCGAGTTTACTGCACTTATTTAGCCCACTTGAAAGCTCTTTGGTGTTTTATTATCCTCTCATTTATTTATACTGTAAACTACAATAAATTGATATTTATGACAGAACCCATTCTCTGAGAACCACTCTGATACTGTAGTGTGCACGAAAACAACAAAACCACCTGGAAAAAAAGTGCTTTATGTAAAAGTGTTTCTCTCCACTGTACTGATCGGGGACAACAAATTGAATGTTTTTAGTTTAATTATATTATGACACATTTATGTTTCAAAGTAGTGAATGTGATATATTGATTTGGTTGAGTTTTAATCCATCTCAGTGAAAGACTTTATAGATGGCAGTGTTGCTCTGGTGACTTATCCAGTCTCATGTATCGTTCTATCAGCAAATAATAATTTATTGCCCTGACATTTTATACAGATGTTCACATCCCCCAGATTATTGATTGCATTCACTTTTTAATCTAGCATCATTATCTAGAGGGAAAAAAGTTTCTCAGACAAGCTATTTACCAAACAAATATCCAAAGATCCTTTTGTATGCTGTCTTTATTTTGTTTAGAAATTGTTGCATATTAACAGACTTAATTTGTTAGAAACGTCTACAGGGTGTCATTTGAGATATTTCTGTTTAATTTATTATTATTAATGTGGGTGGGGACCTTGACAGGGAATGGTTGTCAAAACACCACAGTAAGTTGTGGTCTTAATTAAAGATGGTAAAATATCTTGCATCAATGCCTTTAAATGAAATAAGATAAAGTCTGTTACTGTCACCAAGCTAAAAATAGCATTGCTTCAGTAGTGAGGACATGCCTCCTCCTAGTCCCTCCCCCTTCCCTGCTCTGGCAAATCCAGTGTAAATAACAAATTTGTTGCTTTCAGCATTTTTTAACCGTTGTGACAACACCTGCCTGGTAGTACACATGTGTTTATTTCCATTAGAACAGATAAAAGGCAATTTTCTAATATAAGGAGTGCCATCTCTGCATCCAAGGGATAGCGTATTAGGCTTATGTGCAGCTCCAACTGCAACTTAAGAAAGGTCATTTTGACATGACAAAAGCAATTCCAGACCAATCAAGACAAGAATGCTGTATTTCAGTGCATGGTTTATCGATACAGGGTGAAGACAAATCTTGTTTCAGAAAATGATCGTAGCAAACTTTGTGAAAGATACACCAACACATACACTTGTATAAGAAAAAAATGCTGCTGGTTCTGTAATTTGAAAAAATTTTGAAAAATCAATTTACTAGAATCTCGTGTATTAGCCCAGTCGGCCAAACCCGTTCACTTACCACACAATCTCTGTTATGAAATAGGGCTGGTACCCCTCCAGCCTTTCCACTGCAGAACGTACAGATCACAGCAGAGCGGGGGTGAGGTGACTCATGCAAGAGCTTCCAAGGGCAACTATTCAAAACAATCTAGATGGTTGCAGACACATTTGATCAACACATTTTTACTGAAAAACCTACAAGTCACTCACCAACATTCCAACTTCAGAGCTGGCCATTTTGGATGTTTTGTTGTTGATACTAACCTGGATTTCACATTCTTCATTTCACTGATTGGTTGTACACTTGTATACTATACTTTAGCGGAAGTGTATCTACTTCTGCTTTCTTGAAGGTCAGTGCTCTGCTGTGCTCTAATGTCACTGTTTAATAACTTTCAGGTTGTACCAAATGAAGTGTTAGTATTGGTTTATTATAGTACCAACAGTGAAAAGCACCCATAAAAAAAGAAATTAAGAAAAAAAAGATTGGTACTGTAAATGTAATTTCACTTCATTTTATTTGGACTGCCTGAATTTACAACAAAAATCATCTCAATGCACTGTGCACAGACACCATAACAATTTAGTATTTATATTGTTATATTAGTCATATATACTTCTTGTTTCTACTTGTTTGTATAGTTTTACTTAAACCTACACTTTTCTGAGCGCTCTGCAGTTCAGGCACTTCAATACAGCTGTCAAACCTTTAGAGAGATTCTCATTATTTCTGCATTAATATGGATGTGGTGTTATTGCCGCACAGCCAGACTTCAGATACCTGACAGCATTTTCCAGACATTTTACTGCAAAACTACAACAAAAGCATGTCTGAAGTTGATGAGTTGTGAAAAGGTTGGGAGATAAGCTTTGGAACACAACATTTTCATCACTTCTGTTTAAATATCCTGCCTGCTACTCGAGGACTTTTGATCATCACTGTTTGTGTATCTTTCTGTCTCCTGCAAACTAAAGTGTTTAAAGGCAGCTTGTTAACTGAATGAGTCTGAAGTGTTCATGGGCTCGACGTAGTTTAAACTTTAATCTTTGACTAGCTGGAGTAAAATAAAAAAAAACTAAAATAATTTGCCTCCATACTCACTGTATGGTGTTAGGTTATTTGGTGCCAGAGGCGCAGAGACCCACACATACAACAACAAAAATAATCTACATAGCAGTTTATTTGTTTTCTTCTTTTTTTTGTATCACTCTGCTGCCGAACAGGAAGCACAAAAAAGACCTTCAAAGTAAAAACAGAGGTCGCTGAGGTGCAGAAAACCACATAACCCAAACAATGCAAGCTGCTGTTGAGACACATTTTGCCAAACAAAAGGGACATAAAATGTTGGATCCTGCAAGAAAGTAAGGCAGATCCTAGGCAGTCAACTGAATGACATCAAATGAAAGGAATTAAACAAAATTAAAGCTGCAAGCAGCGATGAACGGGCCCTCGCACTCACGGCCACTGCCCCCCATAAGCATATCAGAAAAGACACCACCCACGAGTTCCTATGTCAAACCATTCAAAAGTTATAGCAGAAAAAAGGGACAACCAATCAGAAGAAGGGGCGGGGCGAATTCAGGCCAATGAAGGTCAAGGACTCCATACAGAATCTGATGACACCACCCACGACTCTCTATGTAAAACCATTCCAAAGTTATAGCAGAAAATCGGGACAACCAATCAGAAGAAGGGGCGGGGCTAATTAAGGCCAACGAAGCTTAAGGACTCATTACAGAGTCCCATGGCACCACCCACGACTTCCTATGTCAAACCATTAAAAAGTTATAGCAGAAAAAAGGGACAACCAATCAGAAGAAGGGGCGGGGCTAATTCAGGCCAATGAAGGTCAAGGACTCCATAAAGAATCTGATGACACCAGCCACGACTCTCTATGTCAAACCATTCCAAAGATATAGCAGAAAATCGGGACAACCAATCAGAAGAAGGGGCGGGGCTAATTAAGGCCAACGAAGCTCAAGGACTCCATACAGAGTCCCATGACACCACCCACAACTTCCTATGTCAAACCATTCAAAAGTTATGGCAGAGAAAAGTATTCTAGGGGGCGCTGTTGAGCCGTTAGGCCACGCCCATTAATGCAAACCATGAAATATCAAATTTATCGCCAAGTCTGTCTTGCATGCAAAATTTGGTGACTTTTGGAGAACTATCAAATATGGACCAATCAGATTTCAAAATGGCCGACTTCCTGTTCGGTTTCGGCCATGGCTCCAAGAGACTTTTCTTTAAGCTGTGCCATGATACAGGTGTATAGCGATTTTCGTGCATGTACGTCAAACCGTATTGTGGGGCTTGAGGCACAAAGTTTTCCGGGGGGCGCTGTTGAGCCATTTTGCCACGCCCATTAATGCAAACCATGAAATATCACATTTATCGCCAGTCCTGGCTTGCGTGCCAAATTTGGTGCCTTTTGGGGAACTATCAAATATGGACCAATCAGATGAAGGGGGGGTGCGCTTGTTGGCGTCTAGCGTCGCCACGGTAACACTTTTGAAAGAGAAAAGTAATGCGTGTAGTCGCAGGATGGAGACGCACATTTTGATGTATAACACATCTGGGTTCACGATACGGTTCGGGCCGTATTAATTCTCGAAGGAATGGCATATATTGCTCCAAAATTACGCGATTAATTCAGAATGTTCAAAATGGCCGACTTCCTGTTCGGCTTCGGCCGTGGCGCCAAGAGACTTTTCTTTAAGTTGCGACATGATACAGGTGTGTAGCGATTTTCGTTCATGTACGTCAAACCGTATTGAGGGGCTTGAGGCGCAAAGTTTTTTCTGTCTGAACCAATCAGATGAAGGGTGGGCGCGCTTTTCGGCGTCTAGCGTCGCCACGGTAACGCTTTTGAAAGAGAAAAGTAATGCGTGGTGTCGGAGGATGGAGACACACATTTTGATGTATAACACACCTGGGTGCACGTTACGGTTCGGGCCGTATTAACTGCCGAAGGAAGGCATAAATTTCGCCAAAATGACACGATTAATTCAAAATGGCCGACTTCCTGTTCGGTTTCTCGACATGACGCCCAGAGACTTTTCTTTAAGTTGGGCCATGATACAGGTGTGTACCGATTTTCGTGCATGTACGACAAACCGCATTGTGGGGCTTGAGGCACAAAGTTTTCCGGGGGGCGCTGTTGAGCCATTTTGCCACGCCCATTAATGTAAACCATTAAATATCAAATTTTTCGCCAGGCCTGACTTGCATGCAAAATTTGGTGACTTTTTGGGCACGTTTAGGGGGGCAAAAAGGCCTTCCTTTTGTCAGAACAATAAGAAGAAGAAGAAGAAGAAGAAGAAGAAGAAGAAGAATTCCTACAGATACAATAGGGCCTTCGCACTGCAAGTGCTCGGGCCCTAATAAAAGGCTCTGCCACTAATCAGGTACCCTGCTAGTATAGTCGCATGACCACAGGGAGAGATGGAAGCCACTGATGTCAAGACAAGGAAACTCCTGGCATTGCACAGGATCCAAGGATCCAGCACCACAAGAGTCTATACAAAGGAAAAGCAGAACATTAATAAACTGAGAGATTCGTTATCAGACTTTTTATGTAGATTTAGAACCTGGGATGAGTTTGTGCCACTTTGCGGCGCTATGGATAAGAGTAACATGCTGTTTCCAATCGTTAGATGGGACAGGGGGGTTTTGCAACCAGAGCCCACGCTGATCCTGAGATCTGATGCTGACAAGCCACTGAGAGTGAAGTGGATTTGCACGACTTGTAATCGAATGACCAAGCAGTGGAAGGAGGACATGCAAAGAGGTTTAGTGCAGAGACGGCGAACAGAGACTTGAAAGAATGGAGAGCTTATAAAATGAGAACTAAGGTTATTGTAATTCCTCATAGGGATTAGTGCTATCTTCCACAGCCTTGTAGACATTTACACACAGACGGCAAACACACAGATCCACAGCATGAGCATGTGCACACGTACGTGCAGGATTTATCCTGATCCAGTCATAATCACCGCACTTCTGATGCTCTGTTCATGACTTCTGGCAACATGCATTCTGACTAACTCTTTTTCTTCCTTTGTGTGTGAGTGTGTGTGTGTGTGTGAGGGGGGGGGGCTCTTGAAGGAGAAACCCTCTTTCTTTTACATTTAATTGTAATGGTTCTCAAGTGTCATAGGAGAGAGGACAACAGATTTAAAACAAAGAAAAAGGAATGAGAAGTTTAGAAAAATGTGCTGAGATAAAGGGTAACAGAGATAAAGAGATTAAGAAAGGCAGAGGAGATTTTGCAGGGAAAAAAATCCTTTTGAGGTTGCATCATGGTTTTTGTGCTATACTTTTCTTTTTTCATTTTTTGTCTTTTTATTTTTTAAAGTTCGAATGTGTCTCCCCATTATTTCTTTGCTCGCACCAACAGATATAAATATAGAAATGTGAAATAATCCTGTACAACTTTTACAATTCAAAAACTTAAAAATATAGATAAGAAACCTCAATATAATATATTGTACATTTCATCTCTATTGTACAATTACTTGTTAGAGAGGGAATACTGAAAAATAATATTTATAGAGGTGCTACAGAGGCGGGACAAAGTGACCATGTAAATGAGACTCATGACTTGGGATTAGGCTATAGGCCTATGAATGTATTGGAATATGGTTTAGGATGGCAAAACTCAAACGACATGGCTTTGAATTTGGGCTGTAGAAAGTGATGTCCTTTTTTTGTTTTTTGTTGTTTTTTCTTCTCTTCTGTTCTTCAACTGCTGTTTCAGTGAGTTTTTGTCACAGACCAGTGATCTTACTACTCCTACATCCTGCAATGCAGCAGTAGCATGTAGCAGTTGGCTGCTACATGCATATCTTGAGACACTTAGCGTTATCGTCTTTTTACGATGTATTCAACTCGTGTCTTGGTGTTGGACCTGCTTTCAGTTTCGATGGAAATGGTGTTAATAAGATTAAAGCTTAGTTTTTCCCCATTGTTTTGTGAGTTTTGGTACAATGTCTATGGCAAAGCCAAAACTTTGACTTTAACAAAATATGAGTTGAATAAAATGTTGTTTTCCCCATTGAAATAGTTTTCTCTCACATTTGCAGCATAGCAAAAAAATGATGTTTGACCTCTGCTCCACATTCTTCCCACAGTTTATGGCTTCTGTTTGGTCTGGGCTTCCAAGTTTAATGACAAAGCGGCATGCCCCCTTGCCGGTGTCGGTGCTTTTTTTTCCCACCTGCTTTTTTTTCCCGGCTCCCCGTACGTGATGACGTTCCGTCTTGTGATTGGCTTATGACCGTACGTGATGACGTTCCGTCTTGTGATTGGCTTATGACCGTACGTGATGACGTTCCGTCTTGTGAAAACTGATGATTATTAAATGTAATAAAGCAAATCGATAATTTAAAATGTCTATTAAGATCAAAATATTTAACTGCTTACTGCTATGCAGCAAGCAAAACATTGTTTACCCTATACTGTATATAGTAGGCTATTATTGTTCTCAGCTCACTGATGAATCTCCTAATGAAGAGAGGAAATAGTGAAAATAGTCCCTAATAAATATTTTAACTCTAATACTTTTTTTAGCCTATGTCAGTAAGATCACTGATAATTCCTTGTATATGTTTCTTCTCCCTTTTACCTCCACTATGATCTGCTGCTTCTGACTAAAATACCATCGCGGGGAAAAAAATGCACACTTCCGGGGAAAATATTGCAGCCCGATACAATCTGGTACCCACACCGGCACTCCGCTCATCACAAGAGCATAGAACAGCTTTGCCCTCTCTTTAAACAATGCAATCTTAGCCGAGACCTTTCTCACATGTGGTTCGAGTAGCCCCAAGAGCAGAGTCGTCCCTTGCTACACTCGGGAAGCTCTTGAGAGCTTTTCTCTTCAAATAACACCTTCTGCTGTTAACTGCTCTCTCTCCTCAGCTTCCTAAACTGCACTTGAATGTCTTCTGAGCTGCATTTGTTTGATGCTGATGTAACGGGACTTTGTGATTTACTGTGTCACTCTGCCTAGATTGTTTTTCTTCTGTTGTAGGTTGCTTTGGATTAAAGTGTCTGTTAAATGTAACGTAATGTAAAGTCTTTTTTATCTGTCTCTGGCGGATCACTCACAGCTCTGAAACAATCTGTTTGGTATTACCGGTATGTATTCATTTTCAATTCAGCTGTATTGAGTTTGAGATTTTCTATATACCGGTATATATATATATTTTTTTTGCATAAGTACCACTAAATGTAAAGTGAAAAAAAGTGGGGCTTTTTACAATTTCCAAAATTCCTATTCGCTCCTTCCAACAGTCATAGTAGTTTGTGCATCCAGTTACTGCATGCACCATTTTACAATGGCAGAGATATAACTGTCTGAAATGAAATGCAGATGCACGCACACACACACACACACACACACACACACACACACACACACACACACACACACACACACACACACACACACACACACTCGTATATCCACAGAATGCATACACACACCCATAATAATACAAATTATGAGTGTGCACAAGAGACAGACATACTGCTTAAAGCGCTAAACATATACCGAGGGGGCATGTGTGTCAGTGGCGTAAAAGACACGCCACAAACAGGAAATCCTGCAGGATTTTTCACAGATCTCTTTTCATGTGGTGGAGTGTTGCTAACTCAGGCTTGGCAGTAAACATGTAAACACAGAGAGATGAGTAGTTTAATTGGCAGAACACAGGATCTAGATCAGACGGGTTCTGATTATAGGCAGAGAGTCACATATTTGGACAACCAAAATGATCTTAAAGAAGCATGTGTGTAGCATGAGGTTTTTACTTTCATAAAATATCTTAGAATCCAGTGTAAAAGAAAATCAGGCACCAGCTACTAAAAATGTGTAATTCCTTGAAAATGTCTGTTTATTAGTTTAAAAAACACCAACATTGAACCAAGAAATTCCAGGGGACAGTAGTCTTATTGACAAGCACGCTGACATCAAAGTCTACTTTGATCCTGCATTACCCAAGATGAATCCCTTAAGGCTTAAACAATTCATACCACTCAATAGACTCAGCTCAGACAATCTAGATTTTTGTGGTTATCACTCTTATCCTGTTTTCCAACACAATCTCACTCCCAGACACATCCAAACACTTATTCTCTAGTCCTATTTTCATGCACGGTTTTGCTGTTGAGGGTAATTTCCCAGAATGTAGAGTATTGAGTAAAATCTGCATCTTGTTGGCTGCCTGAAGGAGCCTACAGCTGCTGATTAAAGGGTGCTGAAGCAACAATGGTGCAAAATTTCCAGCAACAAGATCCAACTTTGCCTCTAACTGTTGAAGAAATGTTCCTGACTAATAAATTTGAATATGATTACTTTCAGTCTACATTTTTTATTTACTTTTTCATAATGCATGATTAGGTTTTGCAACAAAAAAAAAGGTGTTAGAACTTTTCAAGCCCTGCTTCAAAAAGTTTCTCCCGAGTATATGCAGATTTTTTGTTCCACATAAATGTTGGTCTCTGTTCCACTGCCTGCAGCGAGTTAAAGATTATTGGAGACGAAATTTGATGTTGCAGAGATTTTGTTGCTTGTAGTCCTTGGCTCCCCACTGGACAGTGTTGCAATGGATATGCATGGTCTTGATTAGGTAAAAGATTGGTTTGAAATGAAAAGGAAGCAACCATGACAGAGTTCAATGCAACAATACAGCCCTTAATATGCACTGCCTTTGCTGGTGCAACAGATCGGACAACCACAATAAGGTGCTATATATATCCATCACTGTTTAACTTCCATACAAAGAAGGTTTATGATCTCTGTCAAAGTGTCATAAACAACAAACGAATAGCATTATTTTGTTTCAAATGTTTATGGCGCTATGTATAAATGACTGTAGACTTATGTGATCGCTCTCTATGATCTCCTATTAACATTAACAGAAGTTTTCAGACTCTCATCTTGTGACACAAGAGCCATGAAGAAAATGGGTAGGACAATTACACTTACACGGTGCACATTGTTAGTTTAACTGCACTTTAACTTGATGGAACTTAAAATGCACCATTCCAAGTTGCACTCAAAGCTGAACATGACTGAAGTATAACAACAATGTCCGGTTCCACCGGAATCACTGTTAAACTGCCTGAAAACCCAAAGTACACACAAAACTAAAGGGAGTTTCCAATTTGGAAACTAAAAGCTTCAAAT
This sequence comes from Cololabis saira, assembly GCF_033807715.1. NCBI lineage: Eukaryota > Metazoa > Chordata > Actinopteri > Beloniformes > Belonidae > Cololabis > Cololabis saira. The sequence goes on along the minus strand of NC_084592.1, from coordinate 22,415,417 downwards.
CAGGGCCGGGAGGGAGTACCGCTGGATAAGGCGACACAAAGCAGCAGCTGTGCATTGTTTTGATCTTGAATCAGGAGCAAACTTCAGGGTCGTGAAGTTCACAAAGATTTTGGGATTAAGCCCTTGGACCCAGTCTTGCTTACATAAAATTAATTGCTATGCGTTGTTTTTTTTTTCCTGATTGCATTTCATAGATTTTATCACTGCATTGGCCTAAACAAGGGTAAATATTAACAAAATGTAGGATGTAGGGTGAGCTTCGATTTTGATAAGGAAATTAGCGGTAGTGGTAATTAGTTATAGTGATACATGTGATAATTTTTTAGGACACAGCAAATGAGATCTTAAACCCTGTTGCTCAAGATTGTGCAAAAGTGTCACCTCACCCCCAATAACTTCCCCCCCTGCTAACAGCTGTCAGTGGCATGGGTTCCCGGCCTCAGTCATCGAGCCAAAGGTCCCGGCAGTGCTTGTTCTGGCAAGTCATTGTTTCAACTACAGAAGAACTTGATTCAGATATTGTTTCTGTAGCAACATTTTTTAGATTAACCGATGGTGGGTGGAGCCCAATGGGCTTCTAAAGCATTCTTCAGAAAACCTGTAAGGGATGTTACTGAGGGTTAATTCAGTTCTTTTTGTACAGCACATTTAATACCAGACACCACCATTATATCCTCTCAAGCTTCATAAAATGTGCCCTCTGTGAAGGTTGTGGAGGAAAGGACCCGGATGCAGGAGACCAGGAGGCAGGATTGCAAAGAAACCAGACCATGAACATGACCAAATCCAGGTTTTGAACAGCACAGACCAAGGCAAAGGCAAGACAAGATATACACAGAGGGCTTGACGATACATAGGTGCACACGATCAGGGCAGATGGGAACAAGGGAAGTCAAGACATAACTGAAACACAAGGACATGGGGTTTCCAAATTAAACAGGAACTAAATCAACTAAACCATGACACTTATCTTACCTCAAATCTTGCTTTTAAGAACCCAGTTGAGGCCAAGTATTACAACATTAAAAATAAACCTGTTTGTTGATCATGCTTAATGTGAACATGTTCACTGGTCAGTGGGATTTGGTCCCCCAGCCTCAACCACGTCTTAATGCCACATCTAAGATGTGACCCAGAAAGCGTAATATAACAAAATACATGTGATTAATCTCTCACAGATTTTGCTCTTGGTTTTATGAGATCATCAAAGCTCATCCACTGACTCACAGCCCCTCTGATAAAGACCACACTTCCCTTCAATCTGTTCGTAAAGAATGACCTTTTAGAGAGAAGCAGAAAACTCCCTGTGGCAAGAGCATGTTTGGATCTCACTAAAGCCTCTGAAAGAATAGTCCACCATGACAAGGATGAAGTAGGGATGCAACAGACCATTTTTGTGCAAGTGTGGAAGAGTTTTGACTCTCAATCTGTGATATAAAAATACATACATACGTATATACATTATGATAAATGAAACAAGCAGATGAAACATTTATTAGGAACCTGAATAGTGCAGCCCTTCAGCCGGAAAGTCATGTTAATGTGCTTTCCACCTGTTGTCAAAGAGAAAACTTCGGGAGCATTAATCATACTGACACACACATTTAAACTGTCATCCCAGGATGGTAAAATCATTGACAACATAAAGGTTTCCTGGTCTATCTAAATCCATGTTGCCATGACGACCGCCAGGCAGAGGATGTGTAAAACTCTGGACTTTGGTAGCAGTTATGTAACTTACATCCGTTGCGCTCCCTGTCTAAATTCTGGCTCCGCTTTCAGTTTATACCACGAAAGGATAAGAAGATAAAACTCACATCTTGAAGCAAAGCTGAGACACAGATCCGATAATCTTTTGGTTTTTCTATGCCAGAGGAAACAACTTTGTGAGTTTTTGGACTGAAAAAAGATCCCATCTGTGCAGTCTGAGTCTTAAAACAGACCAGATCTGTTGTTATAGTTGAGAGGAAACCATTTATGGTGTTGAAGTAATATAGTGAAATAATTTAAAGTTACAGTGAAATATATTGGAAACAAATTAAAAAAACAAAGGCAGAAGTTATTACAAGTATATTAATCAGCATAATAATCTTTAATGAAAAAAGAGACACTGCTCATTTTTCCAAAGAGCACAACACTTATTAGTATGTGAAGTCATACCTCTTATATGTATTCACTTCTTGTTCACTGTGAGTCATAAAACACTGGAGTATTTGTTTGTTTCTTTCGGCAATAACTCTGATTGTTGATCCCCAGGTACGAACAGGCAATTGCCTGGGTTTTACACACAAACAGGCACATTATATAATATCACACTGGTCACTTATGATTAACATTGTTTTCATTTGTGGCTTATAGGCAGTTATCCCTGGACTACTCTCTTTGTTTGTAAGTCTCCCTTTCCTGTCATCCCAGATCCCTGCAGATGGCCAGCCTTCTTGAGCAGTTCTGCAGAAGTTTTTTTTAGCCCTGTAAATTAAGTATTTTCCTCTCCTTTATCACCTCATACTTGCTCAGGGTGGAGGATTGCAATGCAGTGGAGATTCTGTTGGGAATGTAACTGGACTGAATTGTCTTTAATTTGACTGTATTAGACTTGTCCTCTGTGCAAAGTGCAATGAATTGACTTCTGTCTTGAATTGGCTGTATACAAATAAAGAGGAATCGAATTACACACACTTTCACAAATGCACCAAATTATAATCAAGAGTTACCTTGTAAATAGAAGCTACATCATGGTAAACCGGATCAAAAAGAAAAGTATTGTGTGGTAGCGAAAATGCTGAAAAAAAGAAAAAAATGCAAGTAGAATAAAATCATACATTCATAACAGCACTTGAAGCCAGCAAAACATATTTTAAAAATAAAGAAAATCATGGAAAAAATGTTACTGCATAAAGCAAAAGGATCCTAGACAAAATTGTACCAAGAGCTGTCAATCACTTATGCTGTTACATAAGTAAATTGATCATATTGGGATACATTTCTCAAGTATCATTATGTACACAAATGCCACTAAAAAGAGGAATTTGTATTGAACCCCTTAGGGCTGAGGGGTACTGAACTGGTCTGCTGGCTGTTCTGACTGGTCCCAACTTGAGAAATTTGGAACCAAAATCCATCAACAATCCTGTTCCACACATATTTCCAGAAAAATGGGACAAAATAACATTTACTCAATTTGTATCCTCAACACTACAAAGAGGAAAAAGTGTCTCAATATTTTTTGGAATGTGTTTGCAGGTCTAAAAATTAAAAAAGATAATAATAACAATAGTGTGTATTAATCAATCCAAAAAAAGTTTGAGCGGAATCAAGTATCTGAGTTTCATACTGTCTGTAAAGAAATAAAAGCTCAAGCAAATGTCAGACTCATCCATTCAAGCCTTTTCTGATTTGGCATCGACCAGTTACACTTCATCAGCATACTCTCACACATGGCTGTAAAGTTATTAAACATCCCCTCCAGCCTCAGTGTGACCACCTTAAGAAAAATAATTAAGTACACACTGAAACACTTTCAGATTTAAAGAGCCAAGCAGTTATGTGTTAACACACACATTTACACGCGTGTGCATGTATACACATACAAAGTACAGATGTAAACAATTTGGGCACAGGGAGATGCACTCACACACTCTGATCTTTGTGCCTTTGTGAATAAACATCCTGCACTCACAAACACACACTTAATCACATCTATTTGCTCTCCCCCAACGAAATCTGACTTGGTTGGTTTCTGTATTGTTGTGTGTTTCCACGCAATAAGGACATGCACTCACACTAAAAGTCTTTACTTGTGTAATTTGACATTGACAAATAGCTGCGCTTTTGCAACAGCATACAAATAATGGGCTGCTTGGACACAATGCATTCATTTTATAAAAAAAAATAAAAATAGAAAAAACCTGTAAATAAATAGTAAATCTTTATCCTTTCTCACATTAGAGAACAAGGGACTTTGTAACGAGTGTTGACAGATTTCAAGTTATACTGGAGCTAAACTTCAAGGTGAGACAAATATATCCAATACATGTGTATGGGTATGTCAAAAATCAGATTCCAGATTCTAATATAATTAATTATGAAAAAAATAGATCTTCTTTGATGTTACTTTTTCATTTGTGGAAGAGGTCAAATGTTTTGTGCACTTTATGTTCAGAGAAAGATTTCTTTGAAAATAAATGAAGGAAGAACATAATGAGCTATTATGATCTAAGGCCAATATCTTCTTTATAAACTATGTTTAGGGCAAGAATCGTGATTTTAGTGGTTGGCACTGCTGCCTCACAGCTAGAAGGTTCCTGGTTGAAATCCCAGCTGGAGTATTTCTGCATAGCGCGTTACATGTTGTGGTCATGCTTGTGCAGGTTTTATCTGGGTATGCAATCGTCCTCCAACAGCCTAAAAAGGTGGTTTAGGCAAACTTGTGATTTTGACTTGACCACAGAAGTGGGCAGTGTGGTTTCTGGAGTGTGTGGGTGTGTGAGGGTCTGGTGACCTATCCAGGGTGTACTGGAGCCTTTTGACTGGAGTACACCATGGATAGGTACACTCCTAAGATTCGGAATAGGGAAAACAATGATGTAAGTTTGATGCAGATGCACATCAGATTAAAAAAGCCTGCATGCACATTTTCAGCCGACACATTAAGGTGGTCAAAACTCAGATTGATTGACAAACACTCAACATTGGGAACCAGTGGGATTCTCTTACAGGGTTTGCCCTTAATTTTGCATTAGCTTTCAGTGAAGACACCTCACCTGTGATCTGAAATTATGAATTCAAATGTTTTGATCTCCATTATGAAACATGAGACAAAACAAATTCTAGATAATGAAAACACCACTTGTGTTGTAATTTCATCAAACAGCAGTCATGTTTAATTATTGTCAAAATGGTACTGGAGGGGAACAGTGTTCTCCAAAATAAACAAAAAGAAAGAAGGGACTCTATGTAGAAATTGTAACAATTCAAGCATCTTGGCAGGTAGATGACATTAAAACCAAATGCAATGTTCGACTAAATAGAACTTAAAGAACATTGAGTGCTGTATTATCTTCATCTTTTGTTGTCAGGTTGACAACATCAAATATAACAGTGTTTCGACTATTGAACATAAATTAAGAAATGTTTTTAAGTTTTCTGAACAATTTTCTGCCCATTTCACATATAAGTTTATTCACACTTGAAAGATATTCACGACTAGTCTCTACTCTTGCTAGCTAGTTCACCATGGGAGAATCATCTCTCTGAAAATAGCTCGGCACAAATGCTTGCTTTGCAAAGTTGCATGTGTCCTTTGAGCAGATGAGACCAAAGTGGAGATGCTGGGCATAAGACATAGAGCCATGTTTGCCAGAAAATTAAATTTGTCACCTCTGTATAAACACCTCTCTGTGATGGTGGAGTGTTGATTTTTTTTAAACTCTGTGGCTTACTTGCAGTCATTAAGTAAACACTGAAGTAATTTGTTGTCAAATATGAGGTCAACTGTTTAACAGCAAAGGATTGACTGAAACTATGTCATCCAATAAGAAAATTTACGTCAGAATGGCAGAAAAAGTCATCTCTGACTGAATCAGGTTTCATTTGTTAATGAAATGCGTTACGTTAGACTGTCAGGCTGGTGGAGGACACACACGACCTACGCACAAGAAAACTAACATCTACTGCAAGATTAAAATGCACATATGCTGCACTTTAAAAGATTTAGCCAATTAAGGCACTAATAAAAATACACAAGTAGACAAATAAAGAATAATGGCCAAAAAATTATTAAATAATTGAGACATTATGATGGTCTAGTTCAGGGATTGTCAACCGGTGGTCCGCGGCGGTATTGCAGGTGGTCCGTGAAATAGTAAATTAAAAAACAATAGGGCTTGGTCACCAAGGTGCATTCTGGGAAACGGGTAAACAAACAGCAGTGTTGTAGCAGTGTAGTAGCACCAAGTGAACAGACGGAGCGCAAAAAAAAGATGTTAAAATGCCGGAAAAGAATTGGAATTTACCGGGATAACTTAAACAAGGAAGCCAGGGGCCGGTATTTGGAGAAAATAATGATTATTAACGGTTTGGATCCATATGAAATCCCTTCTAAAGAATGGAGCTCCTCGTCGGAGCTCCACTCTTTAGTAGGGACTTACTGCCGCAGTGTTTGGCAGCTGCTTTGGTAAATGTTTGACTCGCCATGTGTTTCAATAAATTAGTATAATAGTACAACATACAGTACGTGTTTTGTATTACTCTTACTTTTTTCTTTTTTTTTTTTGACTGCTATATTATGCTGAAGAGGCTCCGAGGCGTGAGCAATATTTTTGTTTTCCTCGTGGGATTATTTTTTTCCTCTGCAGCTACAAATAGAGTTAATATTTTTTCCTCAACAAACTAGTTTTATCTGAAGATTGGGGTTAATCACACCGCAGAGAGCTGGCCAGCAATGTTTAGCTTGAGAAGTGGGGAATAAAACCCGTGTTTTGATCCGACCCCGGTCTGTGTGAGTGTTTGTTTGTGCTTTACTGTGGAAGGTTATGTTTGGTCGTTACAGCCGCGATCCAAGCGAGCCGATGACTCTTTTACTCTGTTATCTCAGATACTTGGCCTCCGTGGTTCTGCCTCCGAGCAGGAAAGCGGTGAAAAGTTAAACCATTAGCGATCTTTTCCCCACGTCTGTTATGTGTGGAGCTGCTGCAGCTACAACACAGCAACGGGTTACCATGGTTTACAGAATAACGGAAAGTAACGATTACAAGTAAGACACAACGAAGAGGGAGCACGTCTGTACACAGTGCGCAGTGGTCCGAAGAGCTGCTAAGCTAAGCTAAGGTAGCTTCCAATATGGCGGCTCCGCCAGGTGATGACGTCAAGACAACCAAGCCCTATAATAATTTAAAAAATATATTTTTATTCTTTAGACTCAATTTATTTTCCATTTACTATTCATTTTTGTGAATAATTTACCCAGCCAAATTATGTCCAATGAGTGAGAGTCAACTTTGTAATATTATAAGCCCTTTTGGCTTGACTTCCTCCTCTTTGTCTCAAAGCACTTTGAAAACACCTTGACTGAGTGTTTGTTAAGGGTTTTGTCAGGTGTTTGCAGGTGTTTGCCATGTGTCTTTTGGTTTGACCTCCAATGTAAGTAGTTTCTTTATATTATTTTAGTTAAAGTGTCTCTGACATGAAGAATGGATAGATTTGATCCAATTAGTTATATGTTATTGAGAATCATGTTTTTGATTATTGGAGATATTTGTGGTCATTTAATATGTATTCAACATGCTTTAAAGAGTAAATTCATGATTTATTTGTCAAGATAATGTAATTTGTTCTTTATTTTAGAACCATGGCAATCATCCTGAAACTTCCCTAAATCAACATTCACCTCGTGAATTTAAATAAACTTGATAATTGATTGACTGCAATCCTGTTTCCTGGTGGTTGTGTGGCTCTAGTCAGAACATTCATTCACTACACTATTGTTATTTTTCATTGACTTTTTTTTGTTTTGTTTTGTTTTGTTTTTTATACCAAAAGGTGACAATAAAAATAGACACTGATGCAAATAAATAGCCTATAGCCGAGAGAGAGAGACCTCAATGAAGTAAAGTAACATTGTAAAGAAGAGTTGGCAAAAATTTCTTTATGATTAAGTGAGACTAACAGTGTCGTATAGAAAAGCGTTACTTCATGTAGTTTCTGCTCACTTAGTTGCTGTGAATCTAGTCTTCTAGTCTTCTCTGTATTGAGATTTTCAAATTTTGTCAAGTCAGATAAAAAATGTCAAACTAAAAGGAAAACAGGGGAACTTGAAAACTTAAAAGCCTCTCAGTGTTTAGGAGTTTATTCAAGATGTTTTTTAGTAACTGTATCTTTACAGATGTCAGGGGTCAAACTGTGTTGGCCTCTTCTGAAGAGGTCAAACTCATATTCTTTTCTTCTTTGATGTTGCCCCTCCTCCTGCTCCTCCTCACTTCCTCTTGTTACCTCTGTCAAAGCACAAGAGAAGAATGACATTTTTTCATCTCCCAGCTGTCTGACCTCTTTAATCTGTGTGACTTTTTCATTCTTCTCTATTCATTCTGACTTTTCTTGTTGTATAGAGCGCTCTGCCTCACTGCTCTTTCACTTTAGACCTCAATTCTCTGTTTAACCAGATGCTTTGGGCAAAGACAGTATCTAGTACAGTTGGGGCCAGTTCTGTGGGAATGTTTCTCTGTTTCTTCTCACAGTATCTGAGTGTTGAGTCAGTCTGATATCTCCTATTAGAGAGAGGAAACCAGAACTTTGTCATATATTAAACAAAAACTCTGTCTCAGTCCATTATCTTCTGTCTGCTGCAAAACGATTTTAGCGGTCTGCTTCTTTCCGATTGTTTCATCATCACACAACAGAGGTCATTTTCTCTTGGTCAATTGTTTTACAAATTCCCCTCAAATAACCTTCCCGCTCTGTTACCTCATTTGACTGTTCCTATTACTCTTTGTATAGAAATGTTTCTCTTCACTAACACATGCACACACAAGCATGCAAGGTCTATTGATGCCAAACTTGATGGATTCCTACTCAAATTTCTGTCTGAACAAGCAGATATGTGTGCAGGTGTGTCAGGTCAGCAGATACAAGGCCACGGTTGACAAACAGGTGTGTGTCTGTGTGAGTACATTGCAGAATATATATTTGTAAAAGTGTGTATGCAGCTTCATATGCATGTGTGCAACTCCAGGAGGTTGCATTGTGTTTGACTTGAGGCTACACTTCACTCCCAGCATTGACATTATTGGGTGTCTAAATGTAGCCTACTTGAAAGTAAAAATTACTACCTGTGCTCCTGATAAGTCCTTAACTGTACTTATATGTGTGCGACTTATAGCTTCTGCATGCATATGACTCTTTGTACCAGTTTGTGTATGTACAAAGGTTTTACACATGTTTCAGTTCAGTATTCATACCTGTACATGTGAAACCTCTTTCTAAACAGATAATAATCCTGGTAATAAAAAATAATAAATAGAATAGACATAATAGTTGGGACGGTGTGAGTGGTGGATAATTTCATTTTTTATTTTTTTATATAAATGCTTTTAACTTATTTGAAGGAACATTTGCATACTTTTCGTGTTGTCTAGCTGTTGAGGTCTCCCAACGTTACTACCCACAAAAACCACCCAAAGTAAGTGGGCTCCTATTTCAGTCATTTCTTGGGATAATTGTTTATTGATAATGTAACACAGCAGTAATGATAAAACGGGCTCAGAGAGTTGCAGTGAACTTCGTGGGACAGGTGCCTTGTACTGATTTCCCTTTTTGAACGTGTTGGCACCACAGTAGGAAGGAGAAAAAAGAAAATGCGACTAATCAGACACGGTCAGCATTCAGGCTCATTACTGTGAAACAGAATATTTAAGAACGTAGCAAACTGCTGCTACTCAGGGTCCTTTACGAACACAAACAGACTAAGAGAGACATGATTTGTTTTATTTCTTTTCATTTTCATGACAAAGGATGTTGCGGCAACCAAGTCATCACATATTTTCCCCTTTTGGTTCCAGTAAGCTGCCACATAAATAGATAAAATATATGAGCAGCTAAGTGAGAGCAGCTGGTTCAGTCTCATCTAGTGCTGTTCCCTGAGCCACTGCCCCACCTCTGTCTGCAGATGAAACCACACCCCACCATTACAGAGGACATATAGACGTGTCTTTGTTCTGAAACTCACTGGCTGTTTCTGTTACCTGTCTCCTCATTTCTGATTCTATGTCTAAACTACTCACAGAGCTGCAGGGTTGTGACTGAAATGGAGGTGCACCTATCAAAATGTCCAGCCATCTTGCCCACTGCTATCCCACTCCTGAATCTAAACAGTTCTAGACAGAATTCCTTTCCTCCAATGATGACCAGAGGAAATGCCCGTACTGCAGGTGAGCAGCAGTAAGACATCCTGATGGATATTGTCACAGAAGAAACTCTCTCTCTCTCTCACTCTACAACATAAGGAATTAAGATCAATGATGTCATTTTCTTCTCTCAATTTGCAGATCTTTTTTCCCCTCAGCATGAGCTGCCAGCACTTCCTTTATATTGTTGTCATTACTGTTGTCATTTCATCTCTTTTCCAAATTGTTTCGTCTTGTCATGACTTTTTGTGGGATACACAACCACTTGTATTATTTACTTAAGTCACCACACTAACAAATCAATACACAATGTAACAATAACAGGCTGCCAGGTTGTAAATCAGGCTCATTCCAGGATGTTGGAGACATGTAGGCAGACCACATAAGTGCAACATTTGTGGATTTTGCCATCTACCTGAAAGGAGCATAAGAGTTTTAAGAAAATAATGAAGGAAAAGAAAATGACAAACTGATCAAACAAGCGTTAGTATTGGACAGGGCCATAAAAGCAACTTAACCTCCATACCATAGGTGGACTTTCTGTGCTAAAGGTTGAAAAGGTTCCCCTGCGCTCCTTTTATACATGCAAAAAAGTTGAGATGCTGAGTAAAATGCAAATAAAAACTGATTGAAATGATTTGATAATCTGATAATTTTGGTAATCTTGAATTTCCCTCTATCTATCTATCTATCTATCTATCTATCTATCTATCTATCTATCTATCTATCTATCTATCTATCTATCTATCTATCTATCTATCTATCTATCTATCTATCTATCTATCTATCTATCTATCTATCTATCTATCTATCTATCTATCTATCTATCTATCTATCTATCTATCTATCTAAACCCAATAAACAGCATATTACATGTTGAACCAGTGACATTTTGCACTAGCAAATGTATAATTTGACAGCAGCAACACATCTGCCACAAGTTAGCATAGGGGCAAGAAAAGGCTGCAAAAGTAATTGACACAAATCAAAAACAACCACAGGAGCATTTGATAGCTAATCAAGTTAAGTGGCAACAGGTCAGTTGCATGACTAGTATTTTGAAGAAGCAGAGCCTTTCAGATGTAAAGACGGGCAAAGATTGTGTACCAATTTCCAGGAAAATGTTCTTCAATGTAAAAATTGTAAAGACGTAAGAAGCATTAAATACAGTTTATGCAATTCATCAAAGGATTCAGAGCATCGAGAGGCCATAGATCAATACTGAATCTTTGCACCTTCAGGCATTAAAAACATGTAAGATTCTCTGCTGGAAATCATGGCATGGGCTCAGGAACACTAGGATATTTCTGTCTGAGAACACAGTCCACTGTGCAATCCACAAATTTAGCTTACAGCTAGAACAAAAACGTCATATGTAAGCATGACCCAGAAACTCCACCATCTTCTATGAAGCAAAATTCATTTAAAAGTGGTCTGAGGCAGAAGAGGAAAACTGGTCAGAAAAATCCAAATTTGGAATTTTATTTGGAAACAATGGATGCTTTGTCCTTCAGGCTACACAGCAAAGGAACTGTCCAGCTTTTTATCAGTGTTTAGTCCAAAAGCCTGCATCTCTGATGGCATGGGGTTGAAATAGTTTCTCTGGTTTGGGCAGCTTACACATCTGGAAAGGCACCAATTATGCTAAAATGTACTTCCAAACATCACCTCTTTCAGAGAAAGCCTTGCACATTTCAGCAAGACAATGCTAAACCACATACTACAGTACATCCATCACAAAGGCAAGGCTTTGGAGGAGAAGAATTGCAGTTCAGAAGTGGCCTGTCCAGACTGTTCACCAATATAAAACACTTGGAGCATCATAAACCAGAAAATGTGGCAACAACGCCCAGAACTGTTGAGCAGCGAGAATCCTGCACCAGTTTTGTACTTTTCCTTATTTGTGAGTTCAGTTCAGTATCTCTTTTGGCTTTTGATTATAACCAACATCTAAGCAAGTTTGTTCAGACATTTCACATTTCAGAGAGAGAGGTTCAGAGGGCTTAATTTGGTACAAAAGTGATGGACAAATGATGTCCAGTTTCTCAACAAATGCATGATAAAATTATTGATTTTCTTTTTAAACAACAAACCTCAAAGACAGATTTTAAGGTATTTTCACATTTTATCCTTTACAATGCATATTATCTAATTGCACTTGTATTCTGGTTAGACAATTCTGTATTTAAATAAAGTTTTTCTGTAAGAAAAAGATGCCATACGCTTTCTTTCAAACATAAGGATTATCCAGGCTGTTGTCAGTAATAATGGTATTTTATGCATCTTTAATGGCAGCATTAACGCTTCTTCTACTTAAAGATTTCCAGTTTTAGAGGAACATACAATGTATTGTCTTCAAGATGGTATATTTTCTAAAGATCTCATTCATAACTAAGACAATCTAAAATCACATTCTGCACTGATTACAAATTCAAGGCTGCAGAAGACGGGGGAATGTGTATTGGACTTATTTGGCTGTAGTCTTGACCTGTTCCCATTGAGTTTGAAGCAAAATGAAAAATGTGCCCCCACAGTGTTGCAAACCTTGAGGTGTATTTTCAGGATGAATAGGACCAAATAACTAAAAATAACTACTGACAACTTTAATCCCTTGGTATCCTTAATGCTACAGTGCCTCTAAGGTGTCCTCAGAGGGAATGACGACATTAAACAGTTGAAAGAACTAAATCTACACCTGAAATGTATGGTTGTATACATACAAGTTTATTTGAAACTTGTCAGTTTCAAATAAATTGAAACTGACAAGGAAAATAATTTCTTTTGTTGATACCATCTGCAAAGAAATGAAAGTGAAAATGAATAGAAGAATTTTATTCAAATTTCAGTGTTTTATATCTTTTACACTAGCCTACTTTCTTCTGATTTTGGAATTCATTTCAGATGCACGAGAGGTTTGATATCCAGTAGATGGTGTACCACTTAGATAAACGCTATTCTGTGCAGGGAAGGCTTGTCGCAGGGAAACAGGAAGCAATGGCCTGTTTAGAATAACCATTTTTCATATGAGTTTCATCTTTACTGCAGAATTTAAAACTGGGTTTGCAATCTGCTCTGTCAGGAAAAATGAAACTGCAATATTTTAGCTCTAAGAGCCAAAAATTGCTCCTGGAGACAGGCACACATTAAAATAAATCTGAATTACATCGTTCTTGTGAATCTCTGCAGATGGGCTTCCCATCCTCCCCATAATGAATTCTCAATGCCACAGATAAGTATTTTACAAGGAGTCAAATATTTTAAGTAATATCAAATATCAAGCACTGTAGAACTATGCTGGGATATACCAGTGTAATCACTTTAAAAGTAATAAATATCTCACAAATATATGTATTTTCAGCATCCTCCAGAATCTGTTTTTAATATTTGTATAATACAGACTTTTTGTTTTTAGAAATCTGATATAAACATTAACATTGTGTGATGTAGGCTCCATCAGCCTGCTAAGATGTCGATGGAGACAATGAAGATATAATCAGGCTGAAGGAGAACTACCTTCATGACATTGAAAAGTCTGTAAGTCTGACACTGGGCTCAAACTTCCTCACCATGTCATTAATCTCTCTTTGCAGTAGACACGGTCTTCTTCACCCTGAAACAGACATTATACAAATTTACAGATATGCATGCGTGGGTTTGTTTTGAAAAGGATATAAATCCTACAAAGACACAATAACAGTTTCAGAGCCAGGTCCTCTCTTATTGAAAAACCAGTTTCAGCCTGTTTGTTTGGTAAGTTATTAGTATTCTGGCGCTGAATACATTCACTGGTAGGAAATCATATCAGCCTTACCATCAAAACTGAGGAGCAGAGAACAAAATTGCTCCTATCAAAGCTGTATTCACCAGCAACAGTTGAAGCTGATAAAGAAAAGGTTTTATGTTTTCTATATAATTTCTATTTATTCTCTTTATCTGCAAGTACAAAGATGAAGATATTTAAGGCTAACAATAAACATCTTACTGATCTGATTCTGTCTGTCTAAGCTATTTAATGTCTATCTGTTTGTCTATCTAATGGGGTTAAATACATCCAAAGGGGATTATGTGGTTTGTTTGTTTGTTCATTTGTTTGTTTGTTTGTTTTAAACCATAGGTGGGAAATAACTTCGACATTATTAACTTTCAATGTTAATGCTTTTTCTTTTAATTCTGCTTCAGTGAAAAGACATCTCTTCTTGAATCAAGAACTGCTTAATATGGCTTTATCAAAACAAATTATGTTATCGTTTTGTTTTCTAACCATTTGACCTTCACTATTATGAGGTAAAACATAATAATTTGGAACCTATACCTCATCTATGAAATATTTGAAATTAATATACACACATTTTTCACTTTTTATAAACAAGAAACCTTCAATTTTAGAAAGATTATTTTAATTATAGTCTCCAGTTCAAAGCTGCTGGCAAAAATTAAATATTCAAATCAGAAACTCCTGTCCTAGGTTTATCTGTTCTGTAAAGAGAAATAATAAATGCTTTGGCTGTCTTGTGAATCATTTAAAAAAATTTCTTCCTAAGTCAGCCGGACACATTTGGTGTATTTGAAAGTATGAAGCAAGTATGATGTTGTGAAAGTTGTTGAAGTGGCTGGTGGGACAGTGGTGATTTGTACTGACTGGTGTAGCAGCAGAAATGTGACTGAAAAGAGACTGATCAGCTGTCCATCCATCCATCCATCCATCCATCCATCCATCCATCCATCCATCCATCCATCCATCCATCCATCCATCCATCCTCTATACCCACTTCATCCTGTTTTTGTCGCAGAGAGGCTACAGCCTATCTCAGCCGTCATCATTTGGGAGAAGTGTTACACCCACAACAAGTCATTAGTCCACAGGGCCACACAGAGATAACCATAAAAGCTGTTGGACAATTAAATTCTCAAACTTATCCAGGAATGGTCAATCAAGGGAGAATGTCCCTTGACAACACACACACACAAGGCTTTTTAAATGTCACTTCATACTCCACAACAGCTCCTATGGGGTTGCAATGTCCAAAAGTATTTGGAAAATGACAGAGTTTTTATGATTTTCCTTTTAAAACCTACCACAGTGGGTTTGGAATAAAACAATCAAGATGTGACCAATGGGTAGACTTTACAAAAATATGGCATTCATTAGTCAGGAATTACAGTCACTTTAATCAGAATAACATGAATCTATCAGAGGTTAAATCTGTCACACTTAAACACCATAGGTGTGGCCAAATCAACAGTTTGGTGTTTTATTTATTTCTGCAGGGAAAGAAAGCACTGATTCCCAACAACTCCAAAAAGTCTGAAAACAACTAAAACAACTAAAATGGGCAAAAATAAAAGTTTTTTCCTGATGATGCAAACAAAAAGTCAACAATACAGAACAGAAAGCCAAATGTGGAGAAGGAAAGGAAAAGCTTACAGTACTATCCCAAAGCATACTACTGTAGATCATGTTTCAAACATGGAGGCAATGTTTTGGTATGGGCTTGTGGTGTTTATTGATGATGTGACTACTGGCAGAAGTAGCTAGATTATTTCTGAGGTGTATAGGGCTAAACTCACAACAAACATTCAGCTAAATCCTTCAAAACTGTTGGAGTTTCATAGATGAATAATCATACAGCAAAAGCAACTTAAAATTTGGTGAAGTAAAGAAACTGAATATTCTTTAATAGTCAATTGCTTTCAAAAATTAAAATGGAACACAGATACTTAAATTCCTCCACTTGGGACAGTATCTGATTCCAGACCCAGGGGTACTCCACCCTTTTCCGACTGAGGACCATGGTCTACGCCGTAGACTCTGCGTCAATTTAACGCGGACCCATAAATCAGCTCCGGAGCCGGCAGGCAGAAATCTCGAAATTTTCTGAGCAAATTTCTTAACAGGCGTAGCTACAACTGTTAGATTTCATCTATTAAACCAATATTTATGTTCCTAAATGATTTATTTCAGCCAGCGGTAATTCTCCACAGAGCTGCAGGTTTCTCCCAGGCACAACGGCGCAGGGCGATCACGTCTGTACTCCGGCTTCTGCTGCACCGAGCCGGCGGCTCTTCTCATCTCTGAAAACATCGGGTCAAATTTCTTAACAGGCGTTATTTGGATAAACTTAGGCTGCGTCCCAATACTCCCCCTCGCCCTCGTTTTCTTCACTAACCCTAACTTTTGCGCGTTCCCGTGAAGGTAGTGGTGTCCCAATTCCTCTTTTCACCTAGGGGGAGGGGGCATAACGAGGGCTAGGGGCTGAGAATAGCCCCTTCAAATCGAGGGTTTGCAGATGCTCACTTGGCGAGCGAGGGGGTATGAAAATTTCCCAGAATGCTTTTCGTCGTCATTTGCGGACTGAATCAAAAAAAAAAACATGGCGGACATTTCTTATTTTTTTGGGAATAAAATCAATATTTTGAGTTAGTTTCTGCATAAAAATGCATTTTGATTACATTTCTCGGCGCAAACCAATATTTTACTTTCATAATATTCACTCAGTGAATGTACATAATCCCTTTTTTGTCCGTTGTTCGCTAAAATCGCGCCGGAATATGGTTACGTAACCTACGTAAGCGACGCCGTAGGTTACGTAAGCTACGCCATAGGCTGCGTTGATTTAACGCGGACCTAAACTCCTGAGCCGGCAGACAGAAATCTCTAAATTTCGGAGCAAATTTCTTAACAGGCGTAGCTACAACTGTTAGATTTCATCTATTAAACCAACATCTTCCTAAATGATTTATTTCAGCCAGCGTAATTCTCAACAGAGCTGCGTCCCTGGAGAGAGTTTCTCTCCCGGGACGACGCAGCAGCTTGACCCGGCGGACACGTCTCTTCTCGGGCTGTGAGCTGCTGCTGCTCCCCGGGGGTGGCGGCTCTTCTCATCTCCGAAAACATCGCGTCAAATTTCTTAAGAGGCGTTAATTGGATAAACTGAGCCCCGGTTGCGGATCTTAAGGTTACCTTTATGCCTGAAAAAATATTAAAACTTAATAAACTGCCATATTAACAGCGCTACAGCTGAAATTAAAACAGCTTTTGGCTCTCAGCTTCCTGTTCAGGTTAGGGATGAAAACGAGGGGGAGTAGGAGAAATGGGACAGGCACCTGGGCCAAGTGCCCTAGATCTCAAGTACCCTAAAATCTCCCCCTTCTTTTTTAGGGGTTAGGGAAGAAAAGAAGGGCGAGTGGAGAAAAGAAGGGCGAGTGAAGAAAAGTAGGGGGAGTATTGAGATTGGGCCTTAGCCCAGGTTGGGGATCTTAAGGGTTACTTTTACGCCTGAAAAAATATTAAAACTTAATAAAGTGGCATATTAACAGCGCTACAGCGGAAATTAAAACAGCTTTTGGCTCTCAGCTTCCTGATTTTAGGGGTGGTGCTGAAAGTAGGAGTAGTGGGTGTATTGGGACAGGCCCCTGGGAAGATTTCAAGTGCCCTAAAATCTGTCCCTTCTTTTTTAGGGGTAGTGGTAGAAAGTAGGGCTAGTGAAAGAAAGTAGGGCTAGTGAAAGAAAGTAGGGGGAGTATTGGGATTGGGCCTAAGACAGCCCCACAACATCCAGAGTCTTAAGGAACTCAGGGCAGATCTCATCCACCCCTGGTGTCTTGCCACCTAGAAGTTTCTTAACTTCCTCAGTGACCTGAGAGGTTTGAAGGCTGTGCTTCTTCAGTGGAAAGGCATGTCAGTGGGATTGAGCAGGTCCTCAAAGTATTCCCTCCACCGATTCACAACATCCCTAGTCAAGGTCAGCAGTGCACCCTTTCCACTATACACAGTATTGGGGGTGCACTGCTTCCCTCTCCTTAGCCACCAAATGGTGGACTAGAATCTCTCTGAAGCTTGTTGGAAGTCATTCTTCATGGCCTCTCCAAACTCCTCCCATGCCCAGGCACCGAGCCGGGGGGGCAATAAGTATGCCCACCCCAGTGTGGCACCTCTCACCTTGGGCAAATCCAGAGTGGAACAGAACCCAATCTCTCTCAACGAGAGTGGCTTTGGAGCCCAAGCTATGTATCGAGGTATCAGACTATATCTAGTCGAAACTTTTCAGCCTTGTGCACCAGCTCAGGCTCCTTCCCCACAAAAGAGGTGGCATTCCATGTCCTTACAGCCAGCCTATGCAGCCAGGGAATCGGAACGCCAGGGTCCCCGCCTACGGCCACTACCCAGCCCACCCTGCATAACAATCTTGTTTTATTTGAAATCCATTTTTGTAGTGTATAAAGGCAGGGTCAGAAAAATTCTGTCATTGTCATAAAACTTCTGGAACTGAGTGAATATCTAAGGCTTATTCATATTGTTCCTCTCTTCTGTCTAAATGAATGTGTACTATATGCAGTTCACAACAGAACCATACCTGACTTTTGTTTTGTTTTTCGGCCCATTTTTCTAGAAGCCTGTGATGAAACAGCCCATGGTAAGAGCACTGTCTGGTATACTTAATGCATGTCATACAGAACAAGCAGCTGAGGGCTATTTGGTCAGTTTCACTGAGAAAATGTTGCACCATCACAAGGTCACGTCCAAATCCCGCACAGTTATAATCAGCTTAACTACTTAAGAGAACATCCAGAGCGAACAGAATATTGAAAAAACCTGGACTTACACACACACTTACACATTCAAGTAATTATCTACATCTCCCAGCTGTGAATCTACTAACATAAGTTACATCTCAGCTCAAAGGGACACCTGGGAATACCTTAAATAATACGAAGAACCACATGTGCAGAGAAACACGTGCAAACATGCTCAGGCACAATCTTCTACATGCATCATGCAGAAGTAGTACACAACAATGTATTTACCCATGTGCAGGTCTGAAGCAGG
This sequence comes from Cololabis saira, assembly GCF_033807715.1. Taxonomy (NCBI): domain Eukaryota; kingdom Metazoa; phylum Chordata; class Actinopteri; order Beloniformes; family Belonidae; genus Cololabis; species Cololabis saira. Next base: position 22,396,691 of record NC_084592.1, on the reverse strand, counting down.
CACAGTAAAATTAGGAATACATCAGCCTCAGTAGAGTGTGGCCTTGCATCTGTCAATTGAATCAGTGCTTCAGACAGTACAGAACCCGTTGAGCTGGCCAAGTGATTCTGTTTGTCTCATCTGTCTTTACATGACCAGACTGGATAAGCAGATCCATTTTTCTCAGAGGCCTGTCACTTACACCACCAAGGCCACAGAAACTCCATACACTGGCATCCTAATGACTGAAGCGTGCAGAAAGCAAGAGATGAAGACTAAGGTAATGTATTGTGGGAGAAAGAAAAGAACTGGTTTGAATTGTCACTTAACACATTTTGTGCTTAAGTCAGGCATTTGATGGCAAATATAAAGGTACTTCTTATTCCAACAGCATGAGACTAATTCACATTCTCAAGCTGTGAGCTATTTGAGCATGTTAACGTCAAGACGTATGTGACTCATTCATTTGGACAAAGACAGGATTATGCTCAGCAGCAGAACTTTAATCGGATACATTGAATTTAAAAAGAAAAAAATTTAAAAGGGTCCACATCAAGTCTGATTGAGTCTGTGTAGTCAGCTGCACTTCTGAATTGGCATGTTTGTCCCAGGCTGACACAGATCTGACATTACAAACATTTTGGGGCTGTAATTGATAAAAGTATATTATGCTTCTTTGTATGATACAATGATGCTTGCATACATACGCCTACCTTTGATTATTCTACTCAACTATCACCTTAAATATTGTCATATTTTCCATAAAATGCAAATTTGTAAGTAAAAAATATTTAAGGGGAAATGAGACATTTTCAGTCAGTGGGCTCATAATCAGGTGAAAGTAATTGCTCTTTTTATAGTTAAAACTAGGGATCTTCTAAAATATGTTCCTCTTATGTTTGTAAAAGAGTATACATATAAAAATTATAATAAATATAAATTTGAAAAAACATTTATGAGGAAATATTTGTTGCTGTTCATCGCAGTAAATAAGGTTGGAAATTCACCTTAATGCAAATCAATCAGTCTCTGGTCAGGCAGTTCCTGCCCTTCACGAGACACAAATGAGTCAACCATGAGCAGAATGCGACTGTAAAAATAACATACCTCCCTGCCTGCAGGTTACTGAAGATCACAGAAGCTTGTAACTCGTGGGACCAGTGATTTTTTTCTTTCTTTCTTTTAAATGGAATCTTTACGCTTGAAGAAAAAAAAAGCACTGCACTCTAGCAAAAGAGTCTCATCTCAGCTGCGAAACATGGTGGTAGTAGTATCATTTTTTAATCCAGCATTGATTAATTTACGACAGAATAATTTACAAAATTTACTTTTTATTAGATTATACGAGCAAACACTGAAGGAGAATGTCAGGATATCAGTGTGTGAGCTGAATCTCAAGAGAAAGTAAATCATGCAGCAAGACGACAACCCTGAACTCTCATTCTACCAAAAGACCAATAAAGAATAAAGTTAATCTGTCAGATTGATCAAATCAGTGTCCTTAATTAATTTTTGCTAAAGGACTTGAATCTAATATCTTAATGAGGAAAAGAACCAACTTCCCAGCGTTGGAGCTCTTATTTATGGTGGAATGGGCTTAAATTCCCTGCTGAACTGATACCGATAGCAAAGGTTTGTTTCTTTTCTTTCTCTTTGTTGTTTTACTTTTTCCTCTCACAGACATGTAACATCTGGACATTTTCCATATACTAAATGACCAGGTCTAGTCTAGTATCTTTTTATTTGATTTGTTCAGATGGGGTTTGTTTATCAGGTTTTAGAATTAAGAAAATAACGATTTATATATATTTTCCAGCAATGTTTGGGTGATATTTAAAAAAATGATTAATTAGATTGATTAATTAATTACAGATCTTAATTAATTAAATGCTCAATTTTTTTAATCACTTGACAGCACTAATATATATATATATATATATATATATATATATATATATATATATATATATATATATATATATATATATATATATATATATATATATATATATATATATATATATATATATATATATATATATATATACATTATTTCTCTGCAATTCTCTTAAGTTGCAGTATACTGAGCTTTAAGGGTAGCCACATAAAAAACATTAAAGACTGGAAACTTGCGTCAGTATTGTGTGGACGAGGCAGAAATAATGTGGCAGGATAAAACAAGATGTTCAATATTGGGAGCAACAACAGCAAGATATTTTTAGTTTTCATTTGCTACACTCAGTTACTCAGCTTATTATTATGTAGCAAACATAATGAAAAATTAATAAATGAGGCAGAGTGGAAATGCAGAGATGCCTTGCATTGTTTAACAAGCACAAGCAACCAGACAAAGTTGCAACGCATTGGACTTCTGTGTGACACAGAAGGTCACACTGCAATTTCAATTAGCTTGTTTCAAGGCTATTTGAGGGGACATTGTGGCATAAAGCGTGAGAAGTGGTAGGGAATTTGAAAGTAACTAGAAATGACTTCAGTTTTCTGCCTGCAGCCAAAGATGTTGCAGGGTGTGAGATGACCATGTCTGTGTGTGTGTGTGTGTGTGCATATGTGTGGGTTACTTGTGTAGGCTCATAGTGTGGGGACATAAACCTGTTAAAACAGTCACACTTTGGCGACTTGACAAAAAGTAAGTGCAGTGTTAGCATGAAAATCTCATTTATAATAAGTATGAACTTTGGTGTATTTCAATAGTACTAAAGGCCGAGGTTAAGAAGCATTTCCATTAACCCTTGGAAGGTACTGATGGTTAAGCAAGCCCTCTAGGGGAACTGACAGGCTTCACTCTGTCTTCGGTCATTTTGACCCCGAGCCTTAGCGCCTTGTAAGGGTTAAAAGAGTGCAAGTTTGTTCTGTTGAAATGGTGGAGACATGACTATGTGTGCAAGAGACTGCCTGTTTCGTAAGACAGTTTTTACAGTGAGGAGAGTCAACGCTGAAAAGCCGTACTTCCTTCCTGTCTGAGACATCACACGCCAACAATAACACACATATTCTCTCTATTTTCATCTGTCTCGCTCCCTCTCTACTCGAGAATAGAAAAGGTTCAAGTGGATGGTACACACCCACACATACAGATGTGGAGAGCTAATATTTGTATCCATAGTTACGACTATTTCACAAAAAGTACATTTTAATTAATAGTTTTCTACACAAGAAAATGGATGATGTTGTGGGACCCAGGATTAATCTGAGCTAAAGTCCCTTAAATTGTTTAAATGTGATCTTTTTAATTAAATAAGGTTTATATAAGTGAAGTGAAATCATGGTTGTCGTTGTTGACAGTCCCTGATTGCAATAATGGCATAAAAACTAATAACAGTAATCAGACTTGATATATGTTAATTCAATCAGATTAATCCATGGCACGCCAGAGCACTTCATAATGTTTCTCCATCCAGCCATGCAGCAGCGTGGAAGATGAACTTGGTCAAGTACTGTAGCTGCAGTTCTTTACTCAGAGGTGGTCGACATGCTTTGAAAGGATGGCTAGATGCTTTGCTCTAGCCATTCTTATCCAGAACCCACATGATCCCATGAAATAAACAAAAACATCCCAGAAGGTGTTGTAAAAGTGAAAGGTTTGCTGCAAATTCTCTCCTCGACTCTTGCTCATTAATAATTAGGAACAATGCTGACCTCAGCTGGACCAGGCGAGCTACTGCTGTTGTGCGCACTAGGAAAATCAGAGGGCATCAGATCGGACTGAATTATGTAGCAATTTTTCCACAGGCAGAAGTCTAACAGCGTACATTCGAGGGGGGAGAAATGAGCAGGGAAAAAAATACTCGGGAAGGGTGAGACAGGCAAGACGACACACACAGACAGACAGATGGAGAATAAGTCTTAACAGGTTGGTAGACTGTATCATAATGGTAATAGAGTGGGGAGAAAGACAGATGGTCAAAAGCAAGTGAGACAGATGAGCAATAGATGGACTCAAGCAGCCCACGCTAAATTAATTTGAGTGAAACACTGCAGGGCTCTTGGCTGCTTGAGAGACGTTGAACGTCTCAAGAACAATAAACCCACACTCAGAGACCCAGATACATCCAAATATAAACATGTATGCAGAGAACCTCGTTTCACCTCATTTCAAAACATTTAGTGAGAAGGGATAGCAAAGAAACCAAGGATGAAAAGGAAGGGGAGGAGAGCAATTGAGTTGTGGGGGTGAAATAGTAGGAGGAGGATGCCGTGTTTGCGGGGGGAGGCAGGCAAAGGAAGGCACAAGCAGAGATGGAGTGAAGATCTGATGAGAGGCGATGAGAGCAGATGAGGTAAAGATGGATGGTAGCAGAGGAGGAGAGAAATGGAGTGTGAGAAAAGAAAAGGATGCAGAAGGAGTGAGTGTGGGAGGAGGACAGATTAGATGGAGTAGGGATTGAGAAAAAAAATAATAAGAGTAAAGAAGCGGTGGTCAGGAGAGGACAGAGGATGGAATGAGAGAGGAGCAGGCAGATGAGCAGTATAGGAGAAAGAGACACGCTGTGACCTCACATCCTCAGCTGCAATGAAGCTTTGAAGATCATCTCAAGGTTGTTAGATAAGAGGGAGCCCATTCAGGCAGGAGAGAGGAGGGGAGGAGGGTGACGAAGCAAAGATGGAGGGAGAGGACGGTAGCGAGAAGACCAACAGCAAGAAGGCAGAGGAGGGGGCAAAAGACAACATGTATAAATCAAAAAAATTAAATAAGTAGCAGGTGAAAGGTGAGAGAGGATGTGGGGAGAGAGGAAGAGAGTGATGAAGACTATGAAGAAAATGATTCAGTGACTCATGTTGCCATGAGGCATGCATTCATGTGAGTGTGCATGTTTGTGTGCACATTTGCAGCTCCGTGTTTTGAGTGCATACGCAGGCATGTGTGAATGTGTGTACAATGTGTGTGCACCGGTATTGGGAGATATGCAAAACTATTTGTATGCAGGAGTGTGTGTGCCTTTGTGCACATGTTTATGTGAGTGTGACTTTTGCCCAGAATGATTAAGTGCTGCAAGCCTGCCAGCCAATAAACAACCATGCAGGCTGTGTTGCATTCCTTAATGAGTTACCCTTATCAGTTTTCCTTGACTCCTCTTCTCCTTTCATGCATCCTTTATTTTACTGTTATCTCCTTCACTCTCCTTCCTGCACATGTCCCACTATCATGCATCTTGCATCCTCCACCTCTGCTCCTCCCTGTATATTTTCTTAGTTAGATGCTTTATTTACGTTATCTTGTTGCGCTACCCTTTTCTACTCTTTCTTAAGGATGGGAATAAAATTGGGGGCGATAGAATTGTCAAAGTCTTTTAGTCTGTGGGATGCAACTCAAGCACCAGACGGGTGTTTGCAATCAGAGCAATGAGTCAGAGTCAGATTCAATCATGTAGACATAAATTAATACCAGCAGTTCATCTTTGTTAATTAAAGGTTGACTCTAATAATAATTGATGAAAGAAAAAGGTAAATAAATAAAATTAGCATTAAAACTGTTGCCAAATTCAAATTGTGTTCAAATCTTGGAAAAAATAACCTGATGCTAGGCATCAACCAAATAATACCACCAGAACAAAATCACCCAAAAAATCCAGATAAGTGAGTAAAAGTGCATTAGTGTCCAACTTACTTTTGATTCCTTAGCCCACAATGCAGGTAATGGTTGCCAAACCCAACTGGTGCTATAGTGATTTTTCTGATCTGTTTCATTTCTAGCACTGCCCTCTCTGCACATGTTGACGTGAAATGAAACAACACCTGGTCATGACTTCACCTCATGCTTTCTGATGTGTTGCCTTCCATAAATCTAATTAACTGCAGTTAATGGGATTAGAACAGGGACACAATGTAGGAGACATCAATCTGGTCTGGAAGTCAGCCATGAATTTGGTTCTTTCACATCTCACAGGGTCTCTCTGGCCAGCTGGCTGAAGAAGGGGGGGGGGCTGATGGTCCGTGATGATTTACAGTAATGTCTCCGTGTTTCACTGCAGTAGTGACTTCAACAGTTGCGCATATACATGCTAATGTGACGCTAAAGATAATCAATGTAACAATCCTTTTACTTTCTTGCAGTCTCACTGTATCACATTTGTTAAATATACTGCAGTCAGCTCTTAGAATCATATGAAGACTAAAATATGTAGCAGCCATCTCTAGTTTTTTTCCCCTCTTTATTTTACGCCAAAAACAAAGTCTGACCGAGGCTTTGTCAAAATTTGCAGGCTGGCACAATTTCTTGACTACCTAAAGTCCACCTAAAACCATATAGTCACATTTAAAGGCAAAGGTGATCCTGCAGGCCTAACTGGTTAACTTAAGAGGAGATACAAGTTGAATATTTTAGAGAAATTCCCCCCGCCTTACTTCCAGTGACTATGCTAAACTAAGCTAATCAATCATTTACTAGATTACTTTTAGGAAGCATCATCAAGTTCTCGCTCTATTTCATTGCTGACAGAAAGAACTCGAGATATTTGATTTGTCTCAATTTCAGTCCCAGTTTCATTGGAAGGATTGTTTAATACTTTTAGGAAATGCCATCTAGCTCTCGAGGTCTCCAGTCCTTGTGTAGCAAAAACTAGCCAAAAGTTCATTTTTGCATTCCCATCTCAGTAATCTCTCATGGCAACTGCATTACTTTATAGCACTATGGCTACTAAATTTTGCATTCTTTTTCCTTAGACTTCTTCTCATTATAATAAGTTTATGAATTCATCGGTTTCAACTACACAGAAACTTCTAGAGTAAATCATGCTGCTGTGTACTTCGTCACACCTAATGTGTTGTGATTTTGCATATGCGGGTCACTTCAGAGCAAAAGCTTGTCCACATTTAAGTCTGATATAACACACGTTTGAAATGCTGATGTAAACAACCATCCAAAAAAAATCCGTTCTTTGGCAAAAAAAAACTGAATTAAGCAATAAGACCTGCAGGGTGAACGTAGCCGAAGTCTCCTGTCAGCAACACTTAAACTAGTTCACCCAAATGCCGTGGACATCATGATAACACAAAGAGACTACAAAACTAAAAGACTTCATAAAATAATGATGGAAGGGGTAACAGGAGAATAGACTTAGCAAATTACCAAATTAGAGTTCATTGTGGACACTATCACTAAAGCAATTTAACCTCCACGCCTTAAAAAGAATTTCCTTTCTGTTGCTTTAACATTAATAACACAGAAGAAATACAATAAATATAAGTAATAGTAACCAAAGCTAATTTCCTTAAAGATTCTGTTGAACATTTCCTTAAATTTTAATAATGAAGACATGAAAGACATTTAAAATGCTCATAAATTGTAAAATATTGATATTTTTTATTTTTCAAAAACGCAGCAGAAATGTTTTGTTCTTGTCACAATCCAGCCATCTGCTGAGATAATAACCCATAAGAAAAAAAAATCAAACATCTCTTAAATGTTATTTTTGTGTCATTTTGTAAACTTTCTTTGCTTGTCATCCACAAATTTTTCAGCTTTCATTTTGACATATTCTGTTAACAATTAAATAAAATTCTCTCATGAAGGAGTTATTTAGGATGAGAGGAGGTTAAATATGCCTCACTGTGACGAAGCTGCATGTAGTCACATTGATGAGGCTGAGAGGGGAAAGAAAAAGGGTTGGGGGAAGCAGGTTAAGGAAAGGAAAAGGGCAAGAAAAGGGGGATGAAACAGGAATGCTGCAATACCAGTGTAAGGACCTTTGGTTGAGCTCCTGGAACTGCTGTTATTTAGTTTTTGTTCATCTAAATGCAAACTTTGTCTTTTTTGCGGCCTCTGTGGCAGTAAAACATTATAAATACCTGACTCATAAATGTGAGCAGTTCTGAATTTGCAATTCCCTTTATAATTTTGATGACACAAAGTAGTAACAACCGTGGCCCTCAAGTGCTCGCAGGAAAACCTCAGTAAAGCCAGTCATTATATCCACAAGATGGTAATTTGACTTCTATGTCAGTTTCACTTTTTTTACATCTGTGTCGTGCTAGAAATGTGTAAAAATATTGCTCCTTTTAGAAGATATTAAGGCTTAAAAAGCAGGATGTTTGGAGCCATGTTTGCCGTCAGCATTAAATCTCTCACATTATCACACAAAACCAGAATCCTCACCTAGAGTCCACATCATGAATCAAAAATGGCTCCAAACCATGTGGGTGACATCACCACGTATTTATACAGAGTTTGGCTGACACTGGAGAGATTTTAAGTCAAAAAACCTCTTATTTAAAGAAGGGGAAGTGGCATTACAGATTCAAGTCTGCTGAGCCAAAATCTTTTAACGGATGCCTTTGAAAAGGACAGGGCTTCAGTCAGCATTAGGCAGTTCAATCAGGTACTCTCCTTGAAACACTGAAACCCCTTGCAAATGATAAAGATACAGTAAGACAATTTTTTTCTTCTCTTTTTTTAAGACATGCTGTAATTTAGGACCCCCTGAATCATCACTGCCTGTGTGTCTGTCTCAATCTGTCCATCTGACTAACTGCAGAAACATTAATCAATGTAGGGTTTTTTGTTGTTTTTTTTTGTTTTTTGTTTGTTTTTTTTTTGTTAAAGGTAAGGTGTTCAGGAAGAAATTTAGGTACAAGGGTTTAGGTTTGAAGGGTTTGCAGTTTTTGGGCTGGTGCTCAATCATCAAACCAATATTGCATTATCTACACAGTACTAGCTCATCATCTGATGGTCAAAAAATTGACAGAATGGTGTGAAAAATGTCCTATAGCTTAGCCTCTACACAAGTACCTAAATGCTCACATAGCTAAGAATCATTGAAATGACTGTGCATAGCAAATATAGCTTTTGAATGAAGGTACTGTGTACATACTACAGTGGGTGTGATAGAAAGACAACCAGCCTTGCCTCAGGACATCTATACAATAATATATTAATATCTGAAATGAAAGCAATAATGTGGTTAAATAAGTCATGTTTTAATGCAAGAGCAGGTAAATGCTATAAATCATAATATATCATCTGTATCTTTCCATTCTATTTACAAGAGTTTAACGTGTAGCTGGTTAGAGTGATTCTTCAGTAAATCTGGCAACACTTCAGAGGCCCTTTCTTCCTCTGAACCTAACTTCTCTCTTGGCACACTTTCAATTTTGATGGGGATTTTTTTTTTCATATCACTCTATCTCCATTTGTTTTCCTCACTCTCGCAGCTGTTAAATCCCACTCAATAAAATCTTAATCTCCATCCTGCCATCTGACTGTTTTCCTTCAGTTAATGTTGTCTTTTTAATCCCCCTCTTCCTCTCTTTCTGTTTTTACATCCATCGCTCGCTGAAATTAGTTATTTTCTCGTCAGCTTAGTTTGATCCTTGGCAGATTCGGCCTTTGATCACATTTGATGAAAAAAAAAAAAAATGCTACATTCACATTTCACAGGTTGTTCAAGTTGACATCAGCAGTCTGTGTGTGGTATTTCTTGACTCAGTTCTATATCTGGATCTGCCTTCCTCTGCCATGCACAGCTGCACTGTGTCGCTCATGTGCAGCAAAGTAATCCATATTTGACCCCTTTGCCACAGCGCTCCTCATCTTCCTCCTCAGGTGTTTAAAAAAAAAAGCAGATTTAAAATCCAACGCGGGTTTCGAGACATTTTGATGGATGTCTTGACTCATCAGGTCGTAAGCGAATGATGCACAGAATTGCATCTCCAGGGATCCAGTTTGTCTGAAGTTCCCCGACATGCAACACACAGCTGTCTGCCTTTTCCTCCTGTTACTGAAAAATGTTTATTGTTCCATCTTTAACAATCCTGGTCTGTAACTGGTAGAGGTATTTCAGTCTGGTTTTGTGTGTGTGAGTGTGAATATGTGTGTGTGTATGTATGTATGTAATCTGCAGCTATGTCCTTGTATGCATGAGTATCTAACTGTGGTTATACACGTGTGGTAGAGTGTGTGTGTGTGGAGATGTGTGTGTGTGGCAAGTGTGTATTACTGTATGGGCTATGGTGTGTGTATCCCTGGTGAGGATGTCCCATCCTCATCCCCACCACTGATCCTGGTGTCATTGGGGTCATTGGCGTCGCAGGAGTAACAGGGTGTGACCCCGGGGTCACAGGCAGCGAGCCAGGGGTCAGAGACGTCATGAGGGGAACATCGTCAGGGGAGCGGCGCAAGGTGAGGGTATAATCAGGGGGGCAGGTGAGGCGCACAGTATCCAGCGTGCTGTAGATGTCCTGGGTGTCCAAGCCGTCCAGAGCGTCCAGCGTATCCAGGGTGTGATGGTGGTGAGTGTTGTTCCTCTCATCTGCTGAGGCAACGTCGCACTCCAGCTGCTTCACCTAAGAATTAAAATGGTAGGAAAACAAAGAAACTAAGAGTGCCGCCTGAGCCCCACATTCATTAACATACCAAACCCATCGTAGAGTGGCAAATAAACACTTCTTCCAGAACTAATCAAACAGTCATTATATTGTTATCAATTATAAATTAAATCTGGTGTAATGTGGTGTAAGGTTAAAACTTGTCTTTTTTTTTGTCCAGCTTAACAGCTGAAATGTGTTTGTTTTACTAACAGATGAAGATGGATGAGACAAACAAACCTGGCTGGGCCTATGACCGATGTGCACATACTAGCGCATTAGCAAGACAGTTCAAATAAATAGTGTTATTAATCTTACCTGACAAAACTCAATATGTGACAACAAAGTAAACCAGTAAGGTTATTATTTGTTAAATTATCATTTAGAAGAATGAATGACAAATTACAGTTTAATGAATAATCTGTTCAGTTAATTAGACACCAATGGAGAGTATTGTTATTTTTAAGGTTTTATTATTTAAGGTTTTGATTTCATTTTACCTGTTTCAAAGCTCTTTTCTTGAACTACATTCCAAATTCAAAGCATATCATGCTGAATTGTTCTGAGTTTTTATTTTATTTTATACTTGCAGTAATATGTTTTCATGTTCTAAAATAATGCTTGAAGAGGAGATATTAGGATTTTTGTGTTTGCCCCTTTTAATTGTTATTATTTTTTCTTCTGTGTTATATTGCTTTTTTCTGTACAAGTAGTGTACAAGTTTTAAGTATTTCACAAAGTTTACGCCAAAGGAAGTAATTCTCTTCAACAAAACAAACTTTTGCTGAACTACATAAAACACTTTATTTGTACCCATTGCTTTTGTCCCTTCGTTTATATCATTATAAAACTACATGACTGCCTGAATCCCAGCCAATTTGGGTAGGTTGTTTTTATAAGGGAGAAGCCAAAACAGAGCCTTTCACAAAGAAGGTGAGAATGCTAAACAACAAAACGTGGGACCTGTGAATTTTGAAGCACTTGCGTCCACATATGCACTGTCAAAGGTATCAGTGGTTTGCAGTACAACTGTGTGTGTGTTTCAAGTGGCTGCTCGGTTCACACCTGGTAGACGCATGTTAATGGCATCGCACTCAGAACCGTCACTTGTGATCACACCACAGAAAATGTGTTAATAACAGATATTTAGCACCTTTTGAGAGTGTCTATACTTATTCTGGAAGGTCTCAAAATTACATGATAACCGTATGAATGAGCCTTATATTAGACCTTAAGTGTAAGCTAAATTTAAATTACTGTGTGGCAAAACTAACCGATCAACATGAGTTTTTTCTGCAGAAAAAATGTAAGTTGTATTGTCGTGGACAAAACGTGAGATTGTATATATACATATATATGTATATGCTGTTTTTTACTTGGTTTAACTTCACAGAAACTCATTTTTAGGACATCTTACAGAGTTGGCAGTTACACATTAACATGTAATAGAATACCTAGAAATTAAATCATAAGGGTCAACACTCTGGACAGTTTTAGTCTCTTTAGACTTTTGTCATACCAGAGATTACAACTCACTTTCACTTTCTTTCAGATCTGGTAATCAATCGAGTCACATGACATTGTATCTATTGTTTAATTTTTTGTCATTTTTTGTCATTTTTATACATATTTGGTCAAGAAAATGGTTTTGTACTGTTGACATGCCTAATTCACACACACACACACACACACACACACACACACACACACACACACACACACACACACACACACACACACACACACACACATATATGATCAAAATTATCACAATTCAACCGCCAATTCTTTGGATTCACAGCCATAAATGATATCTAACATTTGTCACTCACTCCAGACACTTGCATCAAAATATTCAGACACACACTAGTTCTCCCACTGCTGATGAAAGGCTGGGATTTACGAGAGCGGTTTTACCGGCAACTGCAACCCTGACAGGCCAAATAATTAGTCTTGTCTCAACTTATTCAGTGTTACTTACACATAATATAAGACGTGTCATTATTATTACCAATAGCCATGACTATTTTTCATACAAGTTTTATGTTAATGACATTCACAGAAATTCAAGCCAACATTGCAGTGAAGTCCTCACACGTTTATAAGTGCTTACCTGTAATGACATCAGTCCCTCCCCCTGCAGGTGGGCTGCAACATCTGCGGGTGTGATGTCTCTTCTGGGAGGAGGAAGGGGACGTGGCCTACGGTGCTCCAGACGCCTTTTGTCTTTCTTATACAGCAGAGCCGCGAATGCAAGAATATTGAGAAACAACAGAGACGCTCCCACTGCAATTGTCACTGAGAGTTCAGTGGAGTAGTCCTCAGTAGGGGCACGAACGCCGTTTTCCCCTCCATCCTGGCCCAAAGCAGACTCCGGTGGCGGCGGAGTGCCTCCCTGTGAACCCGGGTGACGCGTGCTGCTCGGAGGCCAACCCTTGGACAGACGTTTGGTGTAAGAAAAAGGGGTGTCATCCTGCGGAGAGGGACTGTGTGTGAAGGAGGACACCGACTGAAGAAGCTCATTGACGTGATGCAGGTGAGGGACCAGCTGGAGCCAGAAGGAGATCTTGGTGGCGCGGTAGTGGTCTCTGACACGGGGCTTGAGGCCAATGTGGAGGTACAGCTGCTCTTTAGGGGTGTATTTAGACCAGGCAACTTCTTCAAAGCGATTCGGCTTCGTGTGGATGAACTTAGTATCTTGAGGAACTGGTTCGTTTGGATCGCTGTTCAGAAACAAAAGCTGGTTATTATACATCTACAGTATATACGCTGAATATTTTGATGGCCTCGTCTTTGCATAACCTGTGATCATGCAAACAAGTAACTATAATAAAATTATAAAAGAATGCAATAAAACAGAACATAATAAATGAAATCAGCAATAATAAAACATCTCAAAGCTCTGAATTTAGAGGTGAAATGTTGCACGGTGGCATGCAATTAAACAAAATAATTCATAGCCCTGGCAAAGTTTGATTCTTAGTGAATTGTTATTTGATCAATGTCTTTCATTTGATAGAAAATTAAATCAAAAATAGGAAGAATCATCTATAATACAATGTGTTAGTGACGCTGAGGATAAATTGTATCCTAAATGCAATGTCCAATATTACCAATGCCCTTTCACACGTATAAATGTCAAAGGCATTATTTGCACCTCACAGCAATCAGGTTCTTATTATTGCAAACAATGTTGTTTTGTTCGGGGATTTTTTTCACAACTCTACCGATATTTTGGAGCAGTCTTCTACTCTTGTTTTTAGTGAACTCTACTGGCTGTTGATGGGGTTCAGGAACTGGTCTCAGGCTAGTCACTCAAAATGTTACTTATTTAGTTTTTTTTAACTAATTCGTCATCATCTTCGGTGTACTTTGGATCATTGATGAAAAAAATGATGACATAATTATCTGTGTATATACTGGGATTCTTATTGGTTGTTGCAACTTCCTCCAAAAGATAAAAAGTATTTATATGTGTATAATTTAATTAGCGGTAACCCAGACACATCTGTTTGCTGGCTCTGTTCTGGGCAGGTGACCGGTTCGGGGGGCTACCCCGCCTCTCAACCAGAGCCATCTGGGTGAGAGACTCCATTCCATCCCAAGACAAAAGCCTGAATAGATGAATAATCGTTTTGCTAGAGGGTCCAGCGCTGGCCAAGGCCATGTTTTCCTGCAGGCAGCCCAATGTTTTCCTTCAGAAAATTAATTTAGTCCTCATTTCTTCATGATGTTGTTTACCCTGACAACGTTGCCAGGCCTTTTGGATGAAATAAATTCCCCAAGCAGCACAGTCCAAACACAGTTCATTCAAGTGAGGATGGGGTTTTTTGCATTAAGCATTGAATAGTTAACCTTTCTTTTGCCCAACAGGAAAAAATAAATAAACAAACTTTCCCCTCTCAAAGCCTGGTATTGATAAATCCACTGGAGACCAGTCATATTCAGTATCCACTGCAGTGTCTGTCTTTACTTACTGGCACAAGAATTACTCTGATTCATCTTGATAACATTGGCACTCATATGTGGGCCCTAGATGATTATTGGAAATGAGGACTTTGGCCTTCACCAGGATTTGAACTTTCAGCAAAATAATGACCAGAAACAAAGACTGGTTTTAAATGGAAAGCAAAATATCATCATTTTGTAGCAGGTTACAATGGCTTCCAAACCGAAAAAAGTGAAGGAAATAAAAAATCAGAATAAAAAAAAGTAAGGGTGTAGTGATTCATTTAAATGTAGAATAGATACCAGTCAATGGCCCAACTGTCCCATTAAAAATCTGACTTGACTGCTGACCCTGCCCTGAATGAGTATGCTGGTGGTGTGCCACCTAAACACCATGCTCGACTCAAATCTAGATTTAAAAGCATATAATAAGCTATCTACTGCTGCTTGCAAGGTGAAAATATGGTTCCATGATAAATATGCATGGTAACTTGGTAAAATAAAAAACTAGGCCAATCATAAAACAACAACTGCACTCAGGTAAAAACATAGATGCTCAAAACCTTTTTGAATCAAACCTTGGCCACAGTTAAAGGTGTGTTAATTTAAATTTACATCTGTCAATATTGTTGAGAGAGACTTGTTTGGTGCCATGACACTGTACTTTATCTTACAGCTGAACTTTGACAACTAAATTGTATTCAACAGATTTGCAAGTGTTAAAAAACGTTTTTTAATGAATCACCTTGAGGTTGCCAACCAAAGTCACATTTATAGAGATGAGTGTTTACTTTTACTCTACATTTGTGTTGGATAGCGGGTCAATTTGTGCCAAATCAAACTACACCAAATCATTCAGAAAAAAGGTAAAGTTGCTGCAAGATAAGTAGCAGATTGTCTTATGAGGGTGACAAAAAGGTTTGCTCCATCAAAGAGCCCAAAGATTGCTGAGAAAGAAGAATGGCCCGAACTATCAGTGGAGACAAAAAGAGCTCATTAAAAGTCTGGAGAAGCCATAAATTCAGCCTCAAATAGACCCATATTGTGTTGTGAACTTAAAAATAAAAAAAAAACCTTTTAGATGTATTAGAGTGGTTAGTGTACTTGGCATATATCATAAAGTAATAGCTTTGTTATTTAGGGTAAATGGCATGCTTTGTTAGCATCAGCTTAAATCTGACCACATGGCTGGTTGTTTTACTTTAACTGTGTTCCAGTAAGCTCTTGATTTCTGTTTTTTCTTTTTTTTTTGAGGGGGGGGGGGGCGCTCCGCACAAACCGTGGCGAAAAAATTTGTCCATGTACCAAATCGAGGTCACCTGATATATCTCATAGTTTAGAAAAGAGCAACATCTCCCACTTCAGCTAAACATTGAGCAAGTACAAGTCAGTTGTGCCAAAGCCTGGCATTCAATACAATTTTGAGAGTTCTTTTTATTTCCAGCAAGAATAAACCAACTGTCTCCAATTATAATTTGGCAGAGGTATAAATCATAATAGAATCCCTAGAATAGATTTCTCCATCCCACAAAGCTCCTAATCTGAGATAAAACGGTTTTAATCCACATAAATACTTCTGTTCAAACAAATCTATAACCATTTTAAAAAAATTTAGAATTTCACCACATGAATCCAATGCCTGATGTTGTACCGTGTGTTATTCACATATTCATTGGAACTGTACCAATAATGAATTCTTTTGAACTTCTCAAATGTCAGGGAGCTCTAAAAGCTCTGCTGAGAACTTCTAAGCTGGCTACCATCCACTGAGGATGCTGAGTTTCTCTCAAGCTTGCCAACAACTTCAAAAGACATATTTGTCTTTACAGTAATATCAAGGTGCCATAAAACGAGCAAGTGGCAGGAAAAAGAAAGAAAGAAAAAAGATTTGTAATGTTTCCCTGTGAGCACAGCTCAAACTGTGTGATGTCTGTTTGGCCGGCAGCTAAAATGTTGTCAACAAAAACAGCTACACGTCGTCACAGATATGTCATTAACGTACTATTTGCTCACTTTTCAAACAACACCTATGAAGATCACAGAAAGGCAAATTGCATAATGAGCTTCTGAAATGCAAGCAAACACAAGCTGCGGATTTATACGCCTACACAGAGCATCGCAAAGTATACATCAGGGAGAGTTGCATCTCCCCTGTTAAATTGAGCTGTCGCAGGGCTCCATCATCATCTGAGGCACTCTCAGGCGAGTGAAATCTCTTTTCAGAGAAATCTCCCTGTTGATAATTGAAGTGCAGACTGAACTCTTCACACCCCTCCTCTGTGATTTTGCTCCAAAGCTTGCTGCGGTGGTAATGACAAAGCAAGCTGTGATAGACACTGCAAACTTAATGCGATGTGACTCCTTAATGCAGCCACATTAAAGACAGCTTTTTGTTCATGCCACAGTCAAAATATGTGAGAGCACTGTCCTGATCCTTTATGCTGTGAGATAGGATGGCAATGTGGTGATTCAGGCCAAGGTCTAGACTGCAGATGTCTCTGTAAATCTGAGGAAGTCTCAGTGGAGTGAGCCTCGATTGGATTAATTACTGGTAATTACTCTCTTCTACCACTGCAGAAACAAATCCCACCCTCAACAGTTATTTTTATCTTGTACATTAACAAAAAGACAAAGGTTTGTCAATGTCTTTTGCCAGGTTACAGTAGTATGTTGAATGTGGTTTTTTTTTTCATTCACTATATTTTTCTAAGCCATTGGCATAACATTTAATTTTCGATTTAATAAACTGGATCTCCTTTAGCTACAGGCAGTTCTTTTTCATTTAACATGCTGAGTTATATCTCTATCACGCTGGATTAGCTTTGACCATACATGACAGATGAGAGGAGAAGAGAAGAGAAGAGAAGAGAAGAGAAGAGAAGAGAAGAGAAGAGAAGAGAAGAGAAGAGAAGAGAAGAGAAGAGAAGAGAAGAGAAGAGAAGAGAAGAGAAGAGAAGAGAAGAGAAGAGAAGAGAAGAGAAGAGAAGAGAAGAGAAGAGAAGAGACTTTTATAATGGGGGTACTAAGGTACAAAAAAGTCTCATTGCGATTTTGTTACGACGATAATCTTTTTTTTTTTTTTTTTACCATTGCCAAAATGAGTCTACAGTGCTGCCTTCATTATTGTATTTAAAGTACTAAAGTCATCTCATCAGACATCAGGAAGCTTTGATGGAAAAGCCATAACACATTCTTTGCCCGGGAGCTCAATATTTTAATTGCTCTTTAACTGTTTTCATCCAGTGCCACAGTAAGAAGGAATTTCTCTTAATGGAAACTTCCCTGCAAAGCAGGATCTGACATTTTTATATATGTATATAGATATTGGACACTGCGTCCAATGCCTCTGGATTGGCAGACGGGGATAGTGGTTCCCCTAAGAGAGGGTACCAGTAAGATTGTTCCAATTACAAGGAAATCACACATCCTCAGGCTCCCTGCTGAGGTCTATGCAGGGTTGCTGGAGAAGAGAGCCTGGTTCATATTCAAATTCTGTTGGACGAACTTGGTTCAGTCCTGCCCATGCAACACTGGAGCAGCTCTGTACCGTCACTAGGGTCCTAGATGGGACATAGGCGTTTGGCCAACTGGTCCATATGTGTTTTATGGACATGGAGAAGGTATTTGACCATGTTTATAGGTTATCTTCTGGGATGTGATCCAGGAGTCTGCTTTTACTGTATCTGGGCACTTCAGTTCTTGAATAAATGAAGCGAGAGTTTCGTCTGTGTTGCTGGTAGTAAGTCAGATTCCCTTCCAGTGATAGTTGGACTCCATCAGTGCTAACCCTTTTCACTGCTTCTGTTTATAACTTTTATGGATAGAATTTCTAGGTGCAGCCAAGGATGGTTTGAGTTTAGTGACTGTGGATTTAGTGGATTTCGTCCCTGCATTTTGCACATGAGGTAGTCCTGTTGGCTTTATCAAGTCACAACCTCAGAAAGAACAATTTACGCTGCAATCCTCGCCTATGGTCATGAGCTGTGGGTAATGACCAAAGAATAAGACTACGGATACAAGTGGTTGAAATCAATTTCCCTCATAGGACAGCTGGAGATAAGGTGAAAACTCCCACCATTCAGGTCCTTCACATCAAGAGACACTTGAGGTAATTCAGGTATCTGATTAGGATGCCTCCTGGACTACTCCCTATAGGTAGGTATTTGGGGAAAGTCCAATCGCACCGAGTCCCTGGACATGCTGGATGAGTTATACTTCTTGGCTGAGTTAAGAATGCTTCACTATTTCCCCAGAGGAGCTACAGAAAGGTGGTCATAGAGAGGAAGGTCTCGGCCTCTTTGCTCAGCCTGCCGCCCCCACTACTCAAATTCAGATAAGCGGAACTTAATCAATAGATGGATGGGTTGAGAGTGGTGCATTTTTCCAAATTGTATTTAGTTTGGAGATAAAACTGTTATACTAAGCTAATATGACATGAAAAGAGATCATGATGCATGAATGCTGTTCTGTGCTTTATGTTTTTCTGATTCTAGCTGAGCATAGTACAGGACAAAAAGTTCCTTGTCAGTGGGATTTTCCAGCTGAATGACATTTCACTTCAATGAACAATGTTTTAGCTTACCCAGTCTTGGCAAAGTTGGTCCAGTAAGTCATAACCACTGCGCTCAGCATCACGTCGTTCTTGGAGAAGTTACAGTTGAACAGATCAGTGGGACCCACCATGGGCACACCAAACACGTATGGGACCTGCACACACACATGCTCACAATGTGATATCTTGAACGCATTACATTCATTCAGTGACAGCAATAACAGTTCAAATGTGACATGGTATTATAATTGCTTCATACTAATGAGATAGAACTTAATCTCAAGCCATAAATTCACGATTAGTTCGACAAATCTGTAATCTATCCCTTCAAAGCCCTCTAAAAACATACATTCAGTTAAAGTGTTGAAGAATTCCTGTGTTATCACAACTTCAAAATCTAGCCGACATTACAATAAATTTAATAATCATGTCTCCTCTAAGCTGGTAAAGGAAGTAATTTCATGGCATCAGTGGGCAACAACTCAACTAGGCTTCAGCACCACATCTTTAAAAAATGATCTGGACAAAGCCAGAAGAGTTTTGCTAGTCACACAGCTTTACAGGGGGGTAGTTGTTGGTGCCTGGTATTGTTATTGGCTGTGCTGCAAAAATGCATATACACGTGTCTGGAAAAAGTGAAAAGCAGGATTTAATGGCTGAATGTTCTGGAGGGAAAAAAAGCAAATTCAGACCCACCCATACAGCAAACCAAAAAAAAGAAAAGAGTTAAATACATATCTGTCAAGGGTACTCATAGAGCTGTTATATCCATTAACCCCTATTGTATATGTCTGTGTTGCTGTTTTTCTCTTACAGCAGTAAGGGGATGAACTCATTAACCTTTTCATAACCTTTTAATTTCATATGTTGTCGTAATTGCCTAGGTTGTATGAATAGATTTACCATGAAAGCGAGTGGCTATGCTGAGCATTTCTAATAGTGTAGCCTTCTGTTCACTGTAGCCCCCGGCTCACAGCTGCAGCTACAGCTCATACACTTTCATGCTAATGTGGCAGAAGAAGCCCATGCTCATCTGGTGGGAGGGGCTTATGGCTGAGCTTATTGAAGTCTTCTTTTTTCCCCCCTTTCTCCACATTCTGCCTACCTCAGCTAGATCACATCCAAGAAGCACTTTGAATACATCAATAAGATCAGCTTGAAAATCATGAAAACACTGGTTGTCTTTTTTCTCCCATTTGGATTAGATGTATTTGTCCAAACGAGTCAGCATCTTCAGTTAAATATTTTCTCATTTTCTTGGCAGCTAACCTCACCCCTGTTGCCCTCTGCCATCTTGGCAAAGTAACGCCGTGACATCATCTCACCTCATCGCCGTGGGCAGAATCAGCCCAGGGCGGCGTGGCATCACTCTGGCAGTGATGGTAAAAAGAGTAAAAGTATGTGGGAGACCCATATTGAGCGTGGAGGTCCGCTGTGGCGATTGCTGGTGCTACCCACTGGTGGTCTGTAAAAAGTGCTACTAGTGTTTTCCGGCGAGTTTCAGCGTTGTCTCTGTCCGCCCAGTCGGTGTACATGAACCTGCATAAAGAATACATTTGAGATTAGCTCATGGTTCATTTCACAGCTTGAAAACATTTTTACTAACACACAGCACACACTTACTTGCATACTTATATGCAAGAGTGTCCAGAGTGAACTTAGAAGTTCCACAATCGCTCTGCTATAAGTTCCACCATCAGTAGCTGCCACAGCATCAGCTCTTAACACATACTCCAAAATGAAGAGCTAAAACAGTGGAATCATAGCGGCATTAGTCAAGAGGGGTGTCTGTTCGAAGTCTGGATGCCGACACTATAATGACGTGATTTTGAACCAAGATCAAGTGTATTTTCTATGTTGCTAAATAAATCTGCATATTATAATTTAATCATGTCATTGAGTACTCAGACTAAGTCTTTTTCCAACAGCCCTGATATGTCATAATAAAGATTTCCATCGATATACAACATCAAAAGTAAAAAAAGAAAAGATAAGAACAGTATGGGAATACTTTGCAGCACTGAAAGGGAAGCAGCAGAAAAGTAGAACTTAGCAGAATGACAGATAAGTAGAATAAACTGAAAGCTTGATGTTAATATCCAGAAAAAAGTCAGCCTATCACTATGTTGCCAAGCAACATTGTTTGTGCACTAATTTATCCGTGCTTGTGGGTTGCAGCTGCTGTGCATAGAGTGTATCTGGTCTCATTTTGAATGCTAGCCAAACCAAAGCAAAATAATAAAGATTCAACAGAACAGCCAACTACACAGTGCACACAGACACACTGATGAAATAACAACATGATGAAATAACCGAGCCAGCTGTCGGACCCATCATCCCGCACCATCGCATGAACTGCAAAAGTCTGATATGATAATGTACGAGTGCATGGGGCTAAGATTTGATGGAAATATCTTGCAATGAACAATATCACACTTCTCCATCAGCCTGCCAGAAGCCCATGTTTAAATCCCATAAAAATATCTTTAGGATTTGCTGAGCAAGGGTTTACAACAGCATCCAAAACCAAAAAAAATGCAACATCAGCTCTGCAAAGCACTGGCCGAGGCCGTTCCTCCTCAATCTAACCAGAACAGTCAGTGCTGCCCTGCCACTTTATGAGGAGGCTATTAAGGCTGTCGTTTGAATGCACCAGTTACTTAACACATCATTGTTTCATTTTTGATTTTGATTTTAGACATACAGCCTTTTTATTTCTTAACACTTAAATGTGTTGAATAAATGCCAATGTATTCTAATAAAAAAATGATATAAAGACAAATTATTTTTAATCAAATACATTCACAATGACTGGCATTGTTAATGATAAAGGACTGAAAATCTCAGTTAATTTCTACAAGAGCCGCTTACATTTAACCTTTAACCACCACTATTATAAAATGTAACATGTTTAATTTAGAGTGCTTTCAAGTTTTTTTATTTGATTACCATTTCACAATAATATCACAAGCCCCAATCATTAGTCATTTTATATCAAAACAATTAATATGTTTTATTTTAATTTGAAAACTTTAGAGATTCTGGCAAGGCAAGTTTGTTAATTTATGTGTTCATGCTAGAAATTGAAATATTTCTAACTGAATTGTATTATATGGCTCTTTTGTGTATGTCATAGAGCTACAGAGTTTCAAAACTCTCTGTCTTCATCAAATTCAACACTGCTCCCATGAGGATTAAAATGCCAAATTCTGAAGTCTTGGTTTGCTTTCCTTTACCAGGGATACACCGATCCAATTTTTTAGTCTCTATTCTGAGCGATACCAAATAATTATAAACATAATGCAGATCCAACACCACAGATGTCTGGAATGGACTACATGTATCTGGCTTGACTTAAGCTTTAATTTCCCAACATTGTAAAACAAAATATGACACAGCCTCATAAAAAATATTGGCACTTAATTGTTATTAATTATCAAAATGCATTGGCAAGAAAAATTAAGGGAACCAATTGGAATTAGCTGTATTTCTGTATTAATTTGCCAAAAAAGAAATTCCTGATCATCATCTCACTCACTGTTAAAGAAAACACAATGTGCTTAAGCTACTAACACCCAAACAATTACAATTTCTGTCTTAACTGAACACACTTATCGAAAAATCACTGTGTGAAGGAAAACGTGTTGATGCATCTGAGAGCAAATGTATAGCACATAGAGCCGCCTCATAGATCTGCCCCAACATCCTGTAAGATCCAGCTATTTACACCATATTAGCCCAATATTAGAATAGTATAAATATATTCCTATCACCATGAAACACCTTTGCTAATCATGAACCGCTGCTTTTTTCTTTTAACAAGTTACAGCAGACTGACCTCTAAAAAGAATCAGAGGCACAGGAGCTAAAATAAAGTGTCTCATAAATAACACAACAAAAGTTGCTGCTGCATTTTACACAAGTGGACACATTTCTTGGTACACTTCCATTAAAAAAAGAAAAATCCACTATGGAAATAACTTGAAACTGACATAAATAATAAATAATAATTGAATGAAAATTAACTACTTAAAATCGGTCATTTTATTCTGTTGATTTCAACAAAATCAAACTGGCCTGAACAAAAATTAAGGGACCCCAAATGTAACATATGTAATATGTATGTATGTCGAAAAAACTCATGTTTTTATGTTTTTCAACATTAAACCTTCTACTACTGTTTCAAAAGGCTGTCATCTTAAAAAAATGCATATGTAAATGTGAATATTAAGGGACCCTTACTGGTTGGGATTCATCTACTTGTGGCTCTCAGCAACAACGCTGAGTATTATATTTTTCTGAATGTCAAAATAATTATCATAGATACCAGACAATGATATAATCACTCACCGTATGCTCTCTCTCAGGGTATCTCGGCCTTCTGGGTATCCATACAAACTATCCACAAAGTCCGACACAGCGAAGTCAAAGTCCTCAGCAGTGACACCATCCTCTGAGTCCACAATGCCTTCCACAAACTTCACACCCTCACCTTGATTAACCCCCAGCATCACATCATAGTTCAGAAACTCTCCCTGCTCCATCAGAATCTGAGGGTCATCGGGTATCACATCACCATCAATCACCGGGGCAAAAGCTGTGTGATATTTTGCTGGTGTTACGTTCTGCTCCACAAGTTCACGGTAACTCCGGCCCTGGAGGCAGGCAACCAGTTGAGTGCTGTCATCGATGCCACAGCCCACCCTTTCACCAAGCTGCCGCGCATACTTGCTCGGCTGATAGTTGACAGCCCAACTGGCTAAAGCGCTACCACTCTGGATGATGGCTCGGTGGAACAGGTCTGATGCATAAAAACACAAAAACAAAAACATTTGTGAATAAATACATACTCTGAGGCACATGTATACATATAAGGATGCATTTGCCATCACACATGCATGCATGCATGAATGCACAAGAAAATGACTGCACATTGGAAGGTTACAAAACACATACATATACATACAAAAAAAAAAAAAGCAAAAACAAGTAGCCAGAAAAATAAAAACACGAAAAGGTAGTGATTAACTTTCATCAATATCTGCCCCCACTGTTTTCATATTTCAACTGCTACACATATCTAACTTAGTCAGTATAATAGAATACAATGGAGAAAGAGTTTGTTTGCATTAATCCCTCTTACCCTCAGAGTAATGGGACAAAGTAAGAAGGCTCACACAGGATGCCCCAGCACCAGATCCAAACACAGTGACCCTGGTTGGATCTCCACCAAAGGCTGCAATGTTCTCCTTAACCCAGCGCAGGGCCTGGATCTGATCAAGCAAGCCATAGTTCCCTTTTGCCGCCTGGTCACCTGTGCTGAGAAATCCTGAACCAAGGCAGCGATAGAAAGCAGTTATGTTGACATGTTGCAGAACACAGGGTACATGAAACATAATTTAAAATCTAAGCCGGCAAGGAGACATTGATCAAGAGACATTGTTTAAAGACAGGGCGCCCACGTCTCACAATGACGCAATGTACATACACAAAAGAACATGGAGCGGATTGATTGGTTTAGACATGACATAAAGGCATTCCCTCTGGTAAGATCGGGATTAGCTGTTTATTTAGTACATTTGAACATATATTTAAAGATATATATATATATATATATATATATATATATATATATATATATATATATATATATATATATATATATATATATATATATATATATATATATATATATATATATATATATACATTCTCTCAGTTCGAATCAAATCATGAATGTACTGTACATCTGAACTCATGTGTAACAAAATCAGCTTACATAAATTTAAAAAAGAAACACACACAAGTCATTTCATCCACCTCCATCCCCTATTCCCTTTACTACCACCATTATGAAATAAACAAAGAGGAGCCGAATGGTTCCCTCCAACACACTATATCTCATTACAGCAGAAGCTCATTTCTATGAACCTCACGCACATAAGACTATAATGAGTGAGAAAGACGAGGCTAAAAATATATGTTTCCTCACTCAAGTGCTTTTTGTCAGATATTTCATTGAAGCAAAAAAGACAATTGGAGGATTATATTAATTTGAGTACTTCTTAGGATGACTTCATGGATACTTTATTACCAGTACATGCTTCCATGCTATGTTTGTCTTTACATTTTGTAAGAGGCATAGTCCAAACTCAGGTGACCACAGTCGGACGAGAAAAAACAAATTACTGGCATGACTTCACATTGCTCTATGTAAACAAGCTCACCTCATGCATCTGACTCATGATGAAAATAAGGAGAAGGAGGAGGAGGGAGTTGATGCTGTCACTCAAGATGATGATGACTGTGATGATGATGGAGGTGGCATAAACACAAGGGATGGAAATGAAAAACACAAAGAAGTATGTAGAACTGGTATTATTTGCTTTTTAATGATGATCCCAGCTTTAGCAGTTATATATTCTTCAAGAATTTTGTGTCACTGACAAAATAATGTGCAGAATAAAAGCAACATTGTATAATAGCCGCTTCTAAAAGAAAAAATTAAAAGGTCAACTTATAAAGACCTTTCAAATGTATTCTAAAAGATGTTTTGAGTCCAGAAAAGAGGGCCTGCAGTGACCCGGTAGTAACGTTTTTAGAGTAAATACCACATGGAATAAATGCCCTCAAGCAGTTAGCGCCAAGTCCAATTCCCAGCCCGTTGGACCTTTACTGAATGTTTTCCCCACATTTAACATTTTCCTGTTCACATCTAATTGAAGAAAAAAATTAAAGAATTAAAAAAACCTACCTGATTAAAGCCGAGCCAGGATGTAGCCTTCCTTCTAAAAAGGCCACATCTTGGTTCTAAATGGGCTAAATTAACCAATTAATTCTAAAAGATACAGTATCAACATAATTTGCTACCTGCCAGTGCATTTTAATTCATTCTCTCAAATGAATATCTAAATGGTGCACAACTCTACATTAGAGAGCATGCATGATTTAACGCAGGCACTTGAATGATATGCATTTTCTGCACTTGATTATACTCACATAAACAAGTCAATACTCATGCCCTCTGAATCGGAAACGAAATAATACCTTGTCATGCCAAATGTTTTAATCCTTGTGTTGCATGAAAGCCTGAATTTGATTTTAAGATATGGTTTTTATTTGGCCCCGGGGCATTGCATAATTGTCTAAAATTAGGTAAATAAGAAAGAAATATATTTGCTGTTCAAAGAGCAATAAGTCTGGGAATCATAGAGTTACTGTAAAAGGATTAGATTTCAGTGAGTCTATGATATTGAACATGTTTTCTTTTTATTTAAAAAAACATTCAATAATGGTTTTTACATCTTATTACAGTTTTTCTCAATTGGTTTGGTACATTTCTCACATCAGAATTGAAATTCTCAAAAGTTCTTGTTCAGTTTTCACATCATCATGCCATTTGTGCAGATGAAAAAGGCAGTTTCTCATTGCATTGAACAAATTGCAAATGCTTTTGTCCATCCATGCAAATGATTGTGTACAATTCTCAGTTTTTTCGTACATTATCAATTGCTTTTGTCATGCTAATCAAAATGCTTTGTTATAGGAATCTATCAAATAATCTCTTTCCCCAAAACATTTAGACTATAGTTCATCATATAAGTCTTCACATGCAAAATGATTTACCAAGCCATCATAACATGTCAAGCATATATACATTTCCATAAGACATTTGTCTGTAAATATGATCTAAATTGGTCAATTCCTCCCAGGTGAATCTAGTCTTTCTCTAATGAAAAGAGTTGATCAACCAATGATCGACAGTTTTCTGAATGAGCTCAAGGGAGCATCTCATGAACAATCTACTGGGGAGTATATAGGTAACCAGAGCACAATAGAAAGTTACAATGTCTGACAATGGAAGGACAACAGCCAAGAAGAAGGAGAGGAAGAGGGGTGAGGCTGCGTGGTGGAGGAGTAGGAAGAGGAAGAGGCAGAAGAGGCGGACACATGCGTGTTCCTGATGAAATCAGAGCAACACTTGTAGACCATGTTTTGAATCATGGGCTGACTATGGCTGAAGCGGGGAGAAGGGTGCAGCCAAATGTTGGCAGAACAACTGTGTCCTCAATTATTCAAACTTTCCGCAGAGAGAACAGGTGTGTAATCTAACAGTATGTGCTGAATTACATGGAGTTTACTGTATTTACATGTCAATACAGTAATGCCCCATACAAAATCACAGTAGCCTATTCCACTGATGCTCTATACAATGCCATTGACCTATGTTTATATTTTTGACCTATGTTTACACTAACGTATTGTATTTCACCTTTGTTATGTGCAGTGCTGTCTTTTTTTTTTCTTTACGGACTGCAATGTCAATGTTTGCCAATGAAGAAGTCATTCTGTAAATGTGAATCTTGTCTTTTCCAATCAATCTTGCACGTATACATTATATGAGGTCAAATGTACAACACTTGTCATCACACCTAAACCACATTTTACATCAACATGTCCCTTCAAAGTGCCTTCAATTGCCAACATGACTAATGAATTTGACTGTCTTATCTGTACACAATGACACAATGATTAAACATTCTGATGGCACTGACAAGTATATTGACACAAAAACTTGCTTTTGAGGGATGGACTAAGGATTTTGAGCAAGAGACTGGCTTTTGCAGGTGATCCACAGTGTTTTGCTATTTGTTCAAACTGTTTTGAGAAATGCACTTGATCTTCTGCAAATTGCAAGAATGATTGGAAAAATGTACCAAAGTGATTGAGAAAAACTGTAATTGTTAAAGCTAAAACACCTCAGATGGTGAATGCTTTATGAATTTGACCACAAATGTTTGGATAATTTTTTTTGTTTTCTTTAGAGGCAATAATACCACACTTTACTTTACTCAGAAAATATCCAATAGTAGAATCTCAAGATTATGAGAAAATAAGTCGGCATGAAAAAGTAACAACCTGCATAATAATTAATAAACGAAAGCCTAAAGCCTAAACCTTAATGCTGTAAGACCACAACACTAGTTGGTTCTCTTTGTATAAATTACTTTGTCTTTCAGTGGTTTGTATCTAAACACTCAAGATTTGAAATAGAGGATTCATCATTTTCATTTGCACTTAATAGTGCAATTAAATAAAGGCAGAGAAGAACGTAAGGAAGTGACATAGTTAAAAGAGAGATAGTCAAATATCATACTGCAAAAGCTTTACATAAAAAAGTGGCCATTCCTGTAAGTCATCTAACTGCTTTCATGCAGATGAAGGAGAGCTATTCTTACAATCCCACCAAAACCCCTGGGGTTAGATCTAATAATCACAATCAAGTAATTACACAGAATTACATAAGAAGCCTATGTGGTTTGGTTTTCTTATAACAGGAGACAGAAAAGGAAAATGTGATTCAGTGGCTCTGTGATCCTGTAAAATGCCTTGTGCTTGCTTGTTTGCATCCACATAGAAGGAAAAGTCATGACATAAAGTCAAAGCTGTTTTAAAACATCACAATGGAATTGGATTCTTCCAGGATGAAACTGCTATTATCCACAAAGGTTCACTGAAAAATATTATAATCACTGTGAATCTTATGATGTAGCCTTCCCAACCATAAGATTTCACTTCAACACCTGTGCTAAACTTTGAACCAATATGTTAGACATCACTATCAATTGAAATGCCAAATGTGTTTTGGAGGAATGATTAGCCGCTCTTTGAACTTTCAGAGATTTCTACAGTCAATACCAAAGGGCACTCAAGCTGATCAAACGGCACATAGTGGCCAAATATTTAGTGTTTTCCATTTATTTGTCACCTATTTGTAAATCCATTTAAAAGTATTGTATATTTAATGACTGGCAGATGTGAAATATATCCAGCTGTATGATGAAATAAATTGGAAAAGTAACTAACAAAGAAAATTATGAATTTAAAAGTTTGTTAGGAAAAGAAATACATTCATACTAAAGGCAGACACTGCATACTCATTGAAGCTGTTGCACCTCACTTATATATTGAATATTAAAAATGAATGATTTATTACTTTACCTAACACTCCAAGGCGGTAGTTGAGGGTTATGACAATGACGTTTCCATAGCTGGCTAACACGCTGCCGTCCATCATGTTACCAGTGCCCTCAGTATACGAGCCACCATGGACGTAAACCATCACTGGCCGCTGGCCCCCTTCTTCATGGATGTCTGATAGATAGATAGATAGATAGATAGATAGATAGATAGATAGATAGATAGATAGATAGATAGATAGATAGATAGATAGATAGATAGATAGATAGATAGATAGATAGATAGATAGATAGATAGATAGATAGATAGATAGATAGATAGATAGATAGATAGATAGATAGATAGATAGATAGATAGATAGATAGATAGATAGATAGATGCATCAACATATGGTCTGATAATTACTTCAAGCCATCAAGGTGACACCACTGAACACCTGATGCCAGTGGGAGTGATCATTGCATTATGTGACTGTTTCCGTGTGTGTGTGTGTGTGTGTGTGTGTGTGTGTGTGTGTGTGTGTGTGTGTGTGTGTGTGTGTGTGTGTGTGTGTGTGTGTGTGTGTGTGTGTGGTGTCACGTGCATATATATGAACCAATATGTATGCATGAGTGAGTCTCTGTCCTTCCTGCTTTGCTCCACAAGTTAAGGCGTAAACCCCATAGCGACTGACGCAGGTGTCTGCATATTAAGTGTTGGTTCAACCAGCGGCATGCAGAGGGGTTAGAGGAAACAAGGCGCATGTTTAAAAGCCTTTATTTATTTATTCAACAAGGCTAAGTCTGTGCCCTGACTGCACACTTACATGTTTTAATCATTTGTCACAACCGAAGGTATCATTGTCTTTGTGCATGTTATGACATTAGGGCACATTGAACCTAAACGCACAATTCTAATCCTAACTATCCATGTATATTTAATAAATTATGTCCCTGAAAGTTTGTGCAGATCCCCAGGTTTACTCACCTTCCTCAGTGGGCACATAGATGTTGAGGTAGAGACAATCTTCGCTCTGGTGTGTAAGGTAGGTCGCAGCTATATCCAGGTTTGCAGTGAGCCAGGATGGCATCATATCTCCCAGCATGCTCCTCTCATCCAACGACTGCGGGCACACAGGGGCAAACTGTGTCACATTTCGTATTCCTGGCCATGGCAGTGGAGGCTCAGGAGGCTGGAAGCGCCGGTCCCCCGTTGGAGGTCTGGCGTACGGTACTCCCAGGTACTGGATGACAGGCCCCAGAAGGTCCGAGGGCAGAGGGGTCAGGATACCACGGATGCGGCCCTGCGCCGTGGAAATGACAGGCACAGTTGCCTGGCCCCATGAGGCTGCCGGTAGAATGGAAAGGAAGAGGCAAAGGGAGAGGAAGTGGGATAGAAGTCCAGGAGGGGGGAGGAGGCTGGGAGGAGGGCTAGCTCTGAAGGCTCTCAGCTCACACATGGTGCGTTTAGCTGGAAGATGAGAGGTAGGAGGAGGGGAGGGACTGGAGGCGGGCCGGGGGTTACGGCTGAGCTGACCCCTCAGAAGTATCCAACACTCACACACAGCTGCTACTCAGCTTGGCCCATAACATGCACAACAGTTATGTCTCTTATTAACAACCTTTTCTCCCTGTGTGAGTGTGTGTGTGTGTGTGTGTGTGTGTGTGTGTGTCTGTGGGTGAGTCAGTGATTATGTGCCTCTGAGTGTGCAGTGACTCAATCAGTGAGTCCCTTGACTACACCACTGTGAGCCAATGTATGCATGGAAGTGTTTAGGTGAGTGTGTATGTCCTGGACTGGCAATCCGAGCCTGTGTGCATGTCTGCGGGTATATGTATGCATGTGTGCATGTTTGTGAGTCCCTCGTTATGTAAACAGTAGCATCACTGTTCCTCTGTCACTTTCTCCTTACAGTCACCCCCATAACAAGCCCAAGCTGCCGCCTGGAAACAAGAAAGAGAGAAAAAAAAGAGGCATTCAATTAGTCTTCACTGGAATAATCACAGTGTCGATGGCACAAAATGTCTCACGTGTACACACACACACACACAGCACACACATATGTCATCAGATGGATAGGCTGTGCTACCTTGCTTGCTGCTCACTTTAAAAATAGATATGAAAGTGATAGATAGGGCAAAACGAGATGTTGTCCGCTCAGCTTAACTCTGTGTCAGGCTGTCGGGGCTTGCTGTGTCACATCCTCACAACACACTATTTCAGATTGCACGGCCTCTGTGGGGGGTTGGGGTGGTGGGGGGTGGTGGAGTAAGGGGCTGGGGGGGAGTGGGGTGTCACGTCACACGCTTAATTACACCCTGGCTACACCAGGGGCTCTTGACCTGCATGTAGCAGAAGGTAGGAAAGACATGTGACAGAGGCACTCGATTCCCTATCTCTGTGCAGCACATCTTCTTTGAGTTACACAGGGTCTTGATCACCTTCTTGCTCTCTCTCACACACACACACACACACACATACACACACAAACTCCTTCTCATTCTGTATCTCACTCTCTCTCTCACACACACACACACACACACACACACACACACACACACACACACACACACACACACACACACACACACACACACACACACACACACACACACACACAAACACAGCTGCTCTCCAGTCGACTCTCCCCGAGGGCCCGAGGGCAGAATATGAACACATAGACGCATCCATACACGCGCTCGGAGAAACACTAATTTATTTCTATAAAACCACACCGACCGAACCACACGTGTAGATTATAAACTGGACTTATGTTAGGATGTAAAAACGATCGTCGGTGCCTCGTCTCTCCTGACAGATCGTATTGGTGCTGTCCAAGGTGCTAGTTAACATTCCGGTGGTGATCACACACACGCTGCTGAATAACGCTCCATTTATCAAGGCAGACCCGCCGCCTGCCTGCCTGCCCCCCCTCCACTATTTCCACTGGAAAGAACGGATAAAAGCAGCGGCTCCGCGTTCTTATCATAATTATTAATAAAAAGCAAGAGGGCAAAAGGAAAAACAAGTATGGGGGCCGGGGGTGGGGGGAGGTATATATACTTGAGGTAAATGTTCCTGTTTAAATCTATTGGTGTATCTATTGTGGCATTGAAGCTGACTATGGTAATAAAAATACATTATAAAAAAGGAAAAGAAAGAAAGAAAAAAAACTAACATTCATTCACGCTATCTCGATCTCGCTCGCTCACTCAAAAACACACACACACACACACGCACATATATATATATATATATATATATATATAGAAACACGCTCAAATGCAAAACTCAGCCTGCGTCCCCTCTGCAGTAAAAATCCCCCAAATGACAAAATGCACGATATAGCGTACCGATCCGGGCTGAGAGCAGGGAAACCCGGTGGAGCATATTCCTCTTTTCGTCCACCGCAATATCTGCCTCGTGTTTTCCCCTCCTGCGGCTGCTCCGACGTGCCCGGGATGGATATGTGGAGATCTGCTGCTGCTGCTGCTGCTGCTGCTGCTGCTGCTGCTACTGCTGGTGGTGATTGTGGTGGTGGCAGCACGTCTTGTGGGTGGAAATAACCCAAATAAAAAAAGAAGGGGAAAAAAAAGCCTTCACGTCTTTTCAGTCCGTGTAGGATAAAGACCAGTGAAAAGGGGATGCTTCATATATATAAATATATATATGTATATATATGTGCATCTATAAAGAATAAACAGTTGGAATTGAACTGTGTCTCCGTGAAATACAGGGCCCAGGACGTTTAAATGATCAATCTCTCCCTCTCCTTCTCCTTTCTTTCTTTCTTTCTTTCTCCTCCCCCCTCTCCCTCTCGCTGCCTCGCTTTCTTTCTCTCTATTTCCTCCTGCTAGATGCGATTGGACAGTCGGGCAGGCAGCAGCTACTGATCCAATGATACGCACCTCAGCGAGGAAGCGCAGGCTGAAAAGTAAAGGGAAATGGAGGAGAGGAAGAAAGGGGGTGCATACATTTTTAGAGCACACTAGTGCAAAAAAAAAAAAACACGCGTGGCTTCACGTACACCTGTAGATTTTGCCTGAAAATATTAACACTGTCAAAGAGAGTAACATATTTTGATGTGCGCCCTCTCTCGTTCTCTCCCTGGATCTGTCTTTCACATGCGTGCACACACACATACCCACACACACACACACACACACTCACACACACCTTAACAAATGAATGGTGCTGAAGTACACAGTGACCTCTTCCGGACCAGAACAGGAGAGTCTGTCCCCATTCCATTCAGCTGTGCCTGCGAGCAGCGTTTTCCCTCAGGCACTGTGTGTGTGTGTGTGTGTGTGTGTGTGTGTGTGTGTGTGTGTGTGTGTGTGTGTGTGTGTGTGTGTGTGTGTGTGTGTGTGTGTGTGTGTGTGTGTGTGTGTGTGTGTGTGTGTGTGTGTGTGTGTGTGTGTTGTGTGTATGGTAATGCAGTTGGTCTGCAGTCGCTACTAACTGTGTTTGGGAACACTCCTCACGTCAGCACACCCTGCAGCAGCAGCATTCAGGACTTTCTTTCTATTCCTCTCCTCAACAATCTTCTGTCCAGCCATCCATCTCTTTGTCTGCCTGTCTGTTCCAGCACTTGTTTGCTCATCCCTCCTAGTCAACTCCTCCTGTTCCTTTCTCTTGCCCTCTTTTAAAAACCAGCATCAAATGAGGCAAAGAGGAAACAGAGGAAACCGTTTACACTGATGGGTTCTGAGAGGTGATTTAGAGAGATGACACTGACTTACAATCTAAGCTATGGCCTCGTAAAAGGAAAAGTCCTGTCATTTACTCTTTTTAGGCAAGACTGCCAAAAAAAGATATCCAGCATAAGTATCTAAAGCCGTGCTCAGCTTCACATCGGCTTAAAAGTTCAGAGTTCTAGCTGGAAGATAGCCCCTCACACACTACAGAAAGTGCAGATAAAATCAAAGGCAAAACTTTAAATCTGAAAAGAAATATAAGTAAGGGCATACAAATATATATGCAGCTATGCAGCAAGGCATAAAGAAAAGACTGTGATCACCCAAGAAACAAGCTGTTACAATTGTAACCTTTAGTTATGTTTGTAATAAAGTTATCCCTGGAGGATGGTGACATGAACGCATGTCAGATCTCCAATGGGCTCCTCTTCCTTCTTCTAACCAAAGAAATTCAGTTTAATGACATCTGGTTAATACTGTGAAGGGGAAACATGCTATTTTCATTTTCCAAATGAAGTAGTGTTCTTGACCAAACGTAACTTAACCAATGGAAACAGAAAAACAAAACAAAAGTCAAAACAAAAGTTGAATTTCCACCGTGCATCAAAGTAACATGATTTATTGCCTACCTGGATAGAGATTATAAGAAAATAAGGTAAAATAATAAAAAAAGGTAAAATAATAGTACTTTCATAGAGTGCCTTTTTTAGTCATTAGACGGCATAGTTCCTCTTCCTCGTGGCCCAACTCTGACATGTTGCAGTGCTATATATTTTTTTAACCTTTTATTTCATGTTTATTTTAATATTAATGTGCTTTTATTGTGTGAGTGGAAGTGTGGTTGTTTTTTATGTTTTGATGAGCTGCTATCTATCCATCCATGATATCTATCCATCTATCTATATTCCTAGAGGGGCTCAACATGAAGAAACCATGCCCTGGCTCTAGAGTGAGCTCATTTTCCCCAATTTAAGAGGTCACCATTTGTCTTATGTATATGTTCTGAGGGAAAAGGCAAAGTTAATAGCCAAGTGACACAATAAGTCTCCAGCAGGAGTCTTTCTGTGTGGAGTTTGCGTGTTCCCCTTGTGCTTTTTTTCCAGGTACTCTGGCTTCCTCTCACAGTCCAAAAACAAGTATGTTAGGTTGATTGATTATTCTAAATTGCCTGCAGGAGTGAGTGTGAGTGTGTATAGCTGTCTGTCTATTAAGTGCCCCTGCAATGGCCTGCCAACTTGTCCAGGGTGTACCCCTGCTTTGTCACCTGTAATGAGCTGGGTTAGGCTCAAGCAGACCCTTATGACTCTGTATAGGATTTCAAAGATAGTATTGCAACAAAAGGTTTGTGGGGTTATTTAGGTTAGAGTTTACAATGTTCAATTATATAATGTACAATTCTTCTGTTGAAAAGACATGTAAAAACCAATTTGGTCATCAGGGAAACCACATGAAAAATATGTACAAAAAAGATAATCCTTTATTAGTTCCACAGTGAGGAAATTCACATTGTTTCAACAGGAAGAAGTCTATTGCACAGAATTCAAAACAAGTATTAACTGGTATAAATCAAATAAGTAAGTATCAGGTGCATAATAAAGGAAAAAGAAGGTGTCAGAACTCATGGGTGTTGCTCTAAATAGCGTAGATAGCATGTGGGTGCAACTAAATGGTGCAGATAAATACAACAAATTCAATACGGTCAGTAATTCAAATATCTGCAACTGTTAACAGCCTGTAAATATGTGTAGACATTTACTGTCAAAGATATTGAGCTTTCAACACGATGTTATAAATAATGGACTGATCACGATTGCAGGAGAAGTGTGCATCCTTGAATGGTTGGTTCCAACTTATATGGAGGAAAGACCTGTTGGAACCAGCCCCCCAGTCTCGCGCTCAGAAGGTGTGCCGTTTTTTTCCAGTGGCCAGCCGCGGTACTGCAACAAAAAATCCCATGGGGCCCAGAAAGCTTTTTTCCCATAGACTGCAATAGTAAGAGAGAAGCCTCTAAAACTGTTCACAGGAACCTCCAGCTGTAATCCCCGGCAATTACTAATCTTTGTATTCTATATTTTTAAGTCATGGACTTTATATCCGTCAAAAATGTTTTATAACGGCCAGAAAAGTCAAAGAAAAGTCTCTTTCTGGGCGTGACGTCACAGCCGTGTCGGTGCCATTGATGTTGCCCCGGGGCATGATGGGAGGCCCCAGAGCATCATGGGAGGTGACTCAACTGCGCATGCTCTATGGGCCCGTGTACACGGAAGTAAACCAGGAAGTCCGAGATTTTTTCGGCACATGCGCTGGCTGAGCAGAATGCATTGAAATGAATGGGCGGCCATTTTGGGCACTGTATCCAGTTAATATTATAGATCCATGGTTGGAACGCTTCCTCTTAAAGGAGCATGAGGCTCCTTTAAGAAATGAGACTCTCTAGTGCCACCCTTCGCCACGACGGCCGTCGGGGGTACTGCAGCCAACAGCGAAGCCGGCACGGGAGAACGGGGAGAACGTGCATGCAGCGTCATTTGACGTCACATCCGCAGGACAGCGCGGGAAATTCGGCCCCACAATTGCAGCACATTTTGCAGCACACAGCCTGTTCAAGGCAACGGAGAGATACACTAGAGCAGGGGTAGGCAATTCCGGTCCTCGAGGGCCGGTGTCCTGCATGTTTTAGATGTTTCCCTGCTTTAACACACCTGATTCTAATTAATCATCGTCATCAGCTTGTCATCCAGGGCTGCACAATTCTGTTAATGACACAGGTACTTTTATCACGGTGTGCTGAAGCAGGGTAACATCTAAGACATGCAGGACACCGGCCCTCGAGGACCGGAATTGCCTACCCCTGCGCTAGAGGGCTCATTCGTTTTGGTTTGGAACGCTTCATCTGACATTATTACTAGAAAACTTAAAACGTATACGAATTTTTTTCATAAATCCTGCCTCAATCCTGCCTCGTGCTCCTTTAAGCAGTTCGCCCATCTTATGCATGTTCTCCATTGAGATCCCAGCTTGGCCACCATCTTGCTGTCTCCCACTACCACCACAGGATCAATGGACCTTGCCAGGAAAGAGCTGTCCTTCGTTACTCATGCTTTTATTCTCTTCTTGTCAGCCGTTGAGTTTTCCAGCAAACCACACCGTTAAAGAGGCCACCAGACAGGTGTAGCTTGTCTTCTCCACTGCTGAAGTCTACTCTCTCCTGTCTTTTATAAATACCCGAACAATTAACCAGATTGGAAAACCAACAAGCAGGGACTTTATGAGTCCAATATCTCAACGTCCAATTACTGGATGTTCACAGGTGTGGGAGGAGAATGTTTACCCTGCTGGAAGTTCATCACCATCCATCTTTGTTTTTCTCCATGCTGATCCAGAGGTGGTGTCTGTGTCGTCATTGCACAAGGTCCCGAATCAGCTCGCTCTACTTCCTGCACTGATGAGATAGTCATTAGAGAATTTTTCCAGATGACAGTTTGCTGAGTGAAATGTTGACTCACCATTTCAACCATGAAGATTTCACAGGATTTAGCAAAGAGAAAAATAATGATTGCTATACCCTCAAAGCTTTTATATTCAATCCATATAATTACCTCCCGAGCTAACCACCTAACCATGCTCATATTTATTAATCGCCACAGGCTGGTAGGTGGAAGGAGAATGGTGTTGCTTCACCTTCACAGTGTTGCAGGCTGTAATCCCTGAGTACTTACAAATGTACATTACAGCCATATGCACCGGTCCTCACTTTACATTCAAGTGTACAACTGCTAGTTTTACGATGCCCACGGAGCTTCCTGTTGGCAGCTCACGGAATATATTGTTCAATATTAATTACATTTTACATAAAACATTGAACGGGTTGAAGCTGTATCTTTGGTAATTCTCATTTTTCTCACCAGTGCAATATGACATTGTATGAAATGCCTTCTTCAGTATTATCCCTCTTTTAACGTACATCTAGATATTAAAACAATTATGTTATAATTTCATATTATCTGGTTTAAAGGAGAAGTCCTGGACATTCACACAGATCATTATAGTCTCCAAATCAGCACAGAACTCTCAGTTGGTGCACATTGGACATTTATGGATATATATGGATTGTTTATCTTTCCCTTTTCATGCCATTTTGCCTTTATTTGATAATGGGACTTTATAGCCAAATAATATTTGACAGTGGACCGGATTTGTATGCAGCCCAGACTCCTGAGTATCATGTTGCTGTTTTATATTTCTAGAAAGCACAATTACATATTGTATGCATAGAGCCAAATCACCTCCCTGATCAAATATTTAATTTTCAAAATGTCATTAAGCGTCATGCCTGTATATAACCTTAACCAAAGGAAACAGATAAAAGGGTTATTTGCTTCTTGATGAAACTGGCAGCATCATCAGTCTAAAATGTAAAGTGCCTAGATAAGGAATACATAATGAAGAGTTGGAGCAATTATTAAATCAGGGTTATATAATACTTGACTCTGAACCTCATCCAACTTGAAAATCACAAAAAGGACTTTTGTAAGTCGCTGTGCAACCTGAGCCATATTCTGAGTTTCCAGTTCTGAGTTTCTGAGTAAAGGGATGTTTTTGATTTCCACACTCACCTGGTGCTTGCTCAGGAGAGGGGATGGTATAGAAGAAAAGTGTTGATGCAATCTGTTGGTTTCCTTAGCAAAGCAATAGTTATCGTAGGTATTTCATTGGCTTTGTATCAATTGGACTAATTTGGAATGATTTCAGCTTTATTGTTAAAGTGCCTTGAGATGACGTTTGTCATGATTCAGCGCTATAAAAGTCAATCGGACCTTCTGGAACGCTCCCTCAGGGAGGAATTTACCCCTCGAACCGCCACCTTATTGTGGTGGAAGGGTTTGTGTTGCCCGAATGATCCTATCTGGGGCATTATGCCCCTGGTAGGGTCTCCCATGGCAAGCAGGTCCTAGATGACGGGCCAGACTAAGGGCCTGATTTACTAAGATCCTAAATAAAGAGTACTAAATTGCGTGTGCACTGAAAAAGTTTGCACGTGCTGTTGTTGTGTGTTTTGCGGGTGATCAACTAAGAATGCTTGCGCAATTGATAACAGGTGCAAACCGCAGTATTTAAATGAGGTGTTGCGTGTCTTACGGTTTGCGCCATGGAGAGTCTGGATGGAAAGCAGGATAGTCGCAAGCGCAAAATGAAATTTGACGAGTTGGAGTTAGAGATATTAGTGGAAGAGGCAAATAAACACATTCATGAACTCCAGCAAAGAAATTTAAACATTACCAAAAGAAATGCAATATGGGAGAAAATCTGCGATAGAATAAATGCAGTTGGTAAGACAAAAAGAACGGCAGATGAGGTTAAAAGAAGGTGGCAAGGCGAAGAACTAAAGAAAAAGTGGCCTTTAATAAAACTTGTGCAACCATTTTTAAAATAGCATGCAGCAGAATAAAGACTCTCTCTCTGCGTATTCTTTGATTTTGGCGATGTCGCCTCCTCGCCACAATAACAGCAGCCATCGGTGCATAATGCTGGGCAGATTAGCACCTTCCTTTCGAACGTATTAAATACAGACGCAATCACAATCCCCGCAATAACTTTCAGGCTTGGTAAATCTCATTGCGTGTGGTAAATGGACTTATTTGCATTTTCCCCTCCCAGTATTTAGCGCTTTCTGGCGAGTACGCCCCATATTGATTATTCATCAGGGCAAAAGTACTAAATCAACAGTGTGTGCTATTTTGCTCATTTGAGAGGCGCAGTCCTCTTTGCACGCTGTTAGTAGATCAGCTTGCAC
Organism: Cololabis saira; assembly: GCF_033807715.1. Classification (NCBI taxonomy): domain Eukaryota; kingdom Metazoa; phylum Chordata; class Actinopteri; order Beloniformes; family Belonidae; genus Cololabis; species Cololabis saira. Next base: position 22,357,441 of record NC_084592.1, on the reverse strand, counting down.
ATTGGTTTGTGGGTGATGTCAAGTTTGCACATGTTTTTACACACGCAAACCTTTAGTAAATCAGGCCCTAAGAACGGTTCAAAAGCTAATCATGAAAAATGAATGAATGAATGAAAAAACTCAGGGACCGTTACGTCGCCTGGATTGGCATCACTGGGGCCCCTCCCTGGAGCCAGGCCTGGGGCTCAGCCCGAGACGGCGGCGTGGGCCCGCCTTCCCGTAGGCCCACCACCCACCAGAAAGACCATGACAGGCTGGTGTAATGTGGTCTGGGTAGCGGTCGTGGTGGGGTCGTGCCTCGACGACCCACATGAAGTGACATGGAATGTGTCTTCGCTGGGGGGGAAAGGAGCCGGAGCTTGTGGGGGAGGTTGAGAGGTACGGGCTAGAGATAGTCCGGCTCACCTCCAGGAAGTAGAGACAAAAAAGTAACTTGGCTCAATAATTTGGAAGAAATTCACTGAATATTCATAGAACAGTTTGGCAGAAAGTGATGTAATGTTCAAACTACAACAGTTGTGTAATGTTTACTAATGAACCATATTGCTTTCTGAAGGTTTAATAGTAGTAATACTGAGACTTGAAACAGCTCCTTGAAAATTTTGTATTGTGAGCGAAGCTGCATCCTTCACAGTGACTGATAGAGACCACAGTGGCAGCAGAAATAATCTGAAAAGAGATGCAGGACTGAAGAAGAAGAAGCAGGACGCCCACCTGCAGGTGAGAATTAGCCTATCTGCTGCAGCAGCCACAGAGACAATGAGATGATTGTTTTTTTCTTGAGAGTATCAGTGTCCTGGACTGTGATTTTTTTAGTAGGTTTGGGTACTGTCTCGAAAGCAACGAGCGTAACTTTAAGAATATTATCTTAAGAAATAATTAGATATGAGTTTTCCAGCACACTAAAACTGGCCAAACTGCGAACATCAGCGAGCAGAAAAAACTGCTTATATAAACAAAATGCAAAGAAATTATTTCTGTAACATTCAGCTGCAGTGTTGGTGACAATACATTATATATAGGAGCAGAAATAAATTATGAAGGTACATGAATTTGAAAGTGAGATGATAATAATGGTAACAAGTCAACTTCGCTCTCTCCTTGTGCTCTGTTCTCGTATTCAGTGTTACATATCTGGTAGTGTACTTTTGCCACCCCCACTCTTTCTTTCTTAACATTGGCTCAGTTGTTATCTTGGTCCTGTCTCAGCATATGCTCAATCATCTTCTGTTTATGCCCCTTCAGCTCCTCACTCTGGTTTAGTTTCCTACAGTAGAAATACTGCACCTTGTTCCACTGACTGCATATATAATCACCCTAAGTTGGTCACAGCAAATTTCCTGATCAGTAATTGTCCACACACAGCTGCAGACATCCTCTGATGACAACAAAAGACCAAAAAGACATGATATAGGACATGAAAACAGGCACCAAAGAAACGTATGGTGTGTCAGGATTGTTGATCTTTATTATTAGGGACTGGTGATGAGAGCCAGCTGGTCAAGCAGGAATGGCATAAATCAGCGCTCTCGTGAAATTTGACGATTCTTGTCCGCCCCAGAGCAGATCCATACTGATGTGCTGTTGCATGTGTCCAATGGCTTACATCTGCTTTGATTTACCACGACTCAATCAAAGTAGGATCATAAATCACAGTAGCCTTTTAAAAAAAAAAGAGACAAAAAAACCACCATAATTCATTCTCAGTTACATAAGGAAGAGTTTATCTCCAGATTTTCCCACTACATATATTGTAAGACGTACCAGCATTATATTAAAACCAAATAACCACTTGCTTTTAGCATCATGATACACCTGTACAAAAGCTAGATCTGGACTCACATTCATACCTTGATTTGAGCAAGTTTTTTCTCTCTAAATTGTTCAATGTCATTAAGCATGTCAATGCAAGGAAAATAAAGACCTTGAAATACTATGAATAGTTTTTGAAGACCTTTTTTGGAAGTACTATGATGTCAATTTGCATCTATATTTCCTGCTGGAATGAATGATGCATGTTAGGAACTTAAATGCATTTCCCTATTCTTATTAGATGGAGCACTGAAGGCTGAACGGTATTATTACAGTACATGATAATGGCAGCAGTGTGGCAGGCGGGAGCGCTATCTAGTGCCATATTATCGAGGCCAGTACGCGCCATCAAATTCAGTTTATACTTATATTGCTATATACAAATTAGAAACTAGTTGAAGCAAAAGCATAAAGCTGTTTCTAAGAATACTCATGAGATAAAGTTTTTCAAAGCTAAAAGGCTGTATCGCATTTACATTTAAACTTTAATGGGCTAAAGATTATAAAGTTTAGACTCAAGTCGAATCAAGTTAATATTGATTCACAAAAATGTTGGGGGAAAAAAATGAAAAAAATAAACCCTTTTTTAAATATGACTTGGACTAAAAAGTTGTGACTTCACTTGTACTCAAGTTTGCTGGTTCATAAATATCTGATTCATTCCAATTTATTACACTTGGTCCAATTTTTTGAAACAATAAAGAAAGTTTGAATGGCATATCATGGAGCTGTGGTTTAACAGTTTGGTGCTACTTTGGATGAAAATGAATGATATATCTGCTGAATTGTGTCGTATGTGATCCAGCTTGTGCGTTTAAATCATTTAAACCTGAGCTTCAGACACTGTCAAGTCATCCTAGACATCTGGTCATGATACTGTTTTATCAAACACCACATTGGTTCACAGTGGCCTTGCATTGCTACTGGATCCAAAACGGTAACCACAGAGACGGAAAACTGCGGATAGTGAAAAACTAATAAAGCCAGTAATGTGAAAGATCATAAACAGAGAGGCAGTAGGATCTTTCACATAATAAAAGATTAAACACTGTACTGTATAAAAATTCCTTTACATGTCAACATCCTGGTTTAAAATGTTTCTTAAGTCAAACTTTTGAATGAGTATGAAAATGCACTATAGGAATCAAAAATAAAAACATTCCCATGATCTTGAGTCATTTCTATTTAATAGTGTGCCAATATTATAGAGGCACGGTCTGGACTTAAAACTGAAAGTTTAGGACCTGGAACTTCCTGTTCTGTTTGTTTGGAGACTTGAGACTTTTTGTATGTTTTAAAAATAAATGAATAGTTTTGACTACCACATGCCAGCAAATGGTACTGCAGGTTTTTTGTGTGCAGATTCACATACACGTAAAACATGTGACGACACCTTTTGCTTTGTTATGAAGACTTTTTACTATGCATTTCTTGTTTTAGTCGGTTTGCCATTGCATCCAGGAATTATTCAACAGTTGAGCTCAAAGCAATCTGGAGCTCTGATAATGAAAATCAGCACACGCTGGCTTGATTTGGTTCCTTTCCCCAAAGCTTGATATAAGCGCATGCAAGTGCACAGCACACATAAAGTCACACTTTCCTATGAATTCTGAGGTACATACAGTAGATTTAAATACAGCCACTGCTTTTATTGATTGATTTACTTGTTTCTTTGTTCATTATCATTGTTCAAAATATCCTGGTTGTGACAAAACCATGACTAAGTGACTTTTTTGCCTTCTGGTAGTTGCTTAAATTAAACCACATCACGCTAACCAGTCCACTCGTGTAAACTTAAATGCCCCATATCCCAAACCAGTAGAACACACAGGTCACCCAAGGGATATTTGTCTGTGTCCAAAGTTGGTAATGGTAATGCTTTCTGTTTTCCATCCCTTTTCACTCCTCTCTGAACTAAACTTTTGAGTTTTCAAGGAATTTTAAGAGATGCTAAGAGAAGAGAAACTTTAATAGAAACATTTAATTTTCAGTTGAGGTTTAAGGGCTTAAAGAAAAAAAAAACATTGCCCACTCATCTATCTCATCAAATTAATGTTTTGTCTTCTCTCCGTTGCTTTGTCCAGATTAGAGCGTCGTTCATTTATCTCCCATCCCTCCAGCTTTTCTGTCTTTCCCATAACACATTTGTTCTGCCCGTCTATTAAATTATCTCTCCGTGTCTCAGCAGCCCAACTTGCTCTCCCTCGGTTTGTGCATCACTCCCAATGCTCCCACTCTCACTTAAAATATTCATTGATGTCTTAAACACTTTTCCTGTAACCTAGCCTTTAATCTTTCATTGCTCCATGCAATCCCCAAACACTACATAGCATCACATTTACATTCATTCATAAGCGCAGGGTTTCCAGTTTTATTGAAACTATTATTCACAACCCCAAATCAGAAAACATCTAATCCCTGTGGAAATAATTCTTACATTTACTTTGATAATTATTACATTCCTGAGAGCATGAACCAAAAGCTATTTCCTCTTTTTTTGCATGTCAACTTCAGTTAATTTGTTAACTTACATCCACTTTTTAACACTTACAAAGAAACTTGGAGATTTTCTAAGTCTCATTCTTCCGGTGAGCACGTCTTATTTATTCATTTCAAAATCATTCTCACTCATATTACAGATACAGGCTGTTTTTTTTTTTTTGCTCATGACAAGATGATCCTGGAAAATCTGGAAAATTTGCAACAATGACTGGGACAGGATGACGGGAAGAAGGGAAGAAGCAGGGCCTAAATGCAGGATGCAGCCCTTTTAAATCCAGAAGGGTAAGGTAAGGCAAAGACAGAGCAACCCCCCCCTCCAAAAAAAGAGAAGCTTCAAAACCTCCAGATTTAACAACAAAGGTATTTATTCGGAAATACAAGAGGATCAAAGGCTAGAAAGCTACTCATAAAGGATTACAGACAATCCAGAATGTAACAACAGAGGCTGAGCAGTACGTTTACAGAATGAATAATGACTGATCCAACTAGCTGGATGGCAGGAATAGGATGACGGGGTAGTCAACAATACACAACCACATCACCAAATCAATTTTAAAATAAAACAGAAAAACATTTCCATGAGGACATCAATATGTTTCCATAGCTGCTTTTACAAAAGATTATAGACACTGAGGAAAACATGTTTTGTACAGTATAAGTATATGCCACATTTATAGTGAGAATGTTATAGTTGAAATAAAAACTGGGTCATATACTCTTAACATGAGATCTGCTATAACTTTTGAATATTTGAGTTAGCTTACAGTAATCCTCCATAATACTGTCAGAGAGCCGTCCTCCTCACCACCATCTCCTTGACTACAGTTCAAGAGTCTAGATGCGCTTCAAAAAGTATTTTTAGCTCTCCTATCATGTTATTATATCACTGAGCCGTCAAATCAAGTCAAATTTATATATAAAGCACTTGTCACAAAGTGTTTCATCAGTGCTTCAAAGTAAACAGGACATGCAAACAGATAGTAGAATAATTGCCAACAACAGAACTAATCATGAATCAGAGTTTATTTCCAAGGGGATCTGGAAGTATTTAAAAACATAGAAGCAGACCGGTTATTTTAAAGACTTTAAAGTGGAATGGAGACTGTCAGGAAGACTCTACAGAAAAAAGTAAATGTTGGTGATGATGTGTGAGGATAATGGTTAAGCAGTCTGGAGCAAAGTCTGACATGTTAACATCAGATCATCATATTCAGACCTGAATATTGTGCAACAGAATCACTGCAAATTATTTAATTGATAGAGATTTCTCAATCTTCGTTGGGACTCGAATAGGTGGAGTGTCAAATCTGAGGACATTCTGATGGTGGCTGGTTTGGGCATCTTCTCATGGTATTAGAATGAGGGTGGAGCCAATTTTCTCCTGTTGCTAGGCAACATCAGCTCTGACCTCACAGAAGAGGACAGAGTTCAGATAACTTTGTCGTTGCAGACTCATACATAGAGTACAACCTCTGGCAAAATAAATGAATTAATGAATTACCCCTTCACCATTCTTAGATAAGGTTAATTAATCAATTTAATTTAGTTAAAAAAAAACTCAACATATGACACAAAATCATTCACCTCTTATCTAAACATTCTGGCTTTTCAAACTCAAAAAAATTAAAATTAAAATTAGCATAATGAAATACCTACTAAATCACAATTAGTACTCGAAAAAATTGATTTTTCATCAGTTAGGTTCCAATTATTTTCTTATAGCAGCCGACAAGATGAAATGTGGTGCTGGAGAAATGTATTAAAATTTCTGACATAAATTTGAATTTGGTTTAAAACTGTTTCTGATCATGTCAATGTGCTGATATATCTCTTCTAAAGAAAAGCTTTAATGGTCTTCGCTCTGTGGCAAGATGTATTATTCCTCTGAAAAATGACTTCATGATCACCAAAGCTGCTTCTGACTGACCGAAGACGGAAAGCGTCCCGGATTTCATGGTACACGTGCACATGAAGTAGTTCAAGCAAAATCACAAGCAGTATTTATTAATATTCTGACCCCACTACATGGTTTATTACAATTACTCCGTCACAGTTAGACCTTTATAAAAAGCAAGAGATGTTTGTTTCTCACATGCATTCATGCTGCCAATCTTAAAAATGCACCTTCCTTCCAGCTTCTACCTGTAGGCTCGGATTCTGTGGAGGGTTGCGCTCATCACACTATGTTAGCAATATAAGTGGGGATTGATTGGAGCTGTAACGCCGCAACTCATGTATGTATTCTCATTAACAGAGTGAAGTTTTGAAGTCTGTGTGAGACTGACTGAACCATCGAGTGAATGACTGCCGTATCTGCTGCTGCTTCACCTGACATGCAATCACACTGGCTGTGCAAAAGCATTTGTTTTCTTCAAGGAGTCAATTTATATGCTTCAGTGGACCCGTACAAAACTTCTTCCCCAGTGCAGATTCATGACTCATCACTGAATATTACTTTTATCTACTCCTCTGCAGTTCATGACTGCTTATCTTTAATACAATATTATAACATTGTTTTCTCCTCATTGGGTTTTAATGATGCTTTATATTTAATTTTTCTGGATTCTTTCAACATATCTCTTACAGTTTACAATGTTTTTGTTTGTTTATCATAGCATATTGCTTTGAAGCTTTCTGTTCCTGTTGCTTTGACATCCTTTCAGCCTGCCTGTATGTTTTGGTTTAACAGCGTTCCCATTTTGCTTGTACCAGCTCAAAATTTAGACAGAGTTGACAAGGAACAACCAACATCGTTTCCCACACTGAGTGTTAAATTGCCATCTTAAAGGATATTTTATAATCCTTTCCATTAATTCAACTAATAGCTGTCTTGCTGGGACCCTGTTTCCTGCCAATCAGCCAAGTTCAACAGCTTGTTAAGGCCTGCAAGCACCCGCTTTTAACTGCAGACTCATTTGCATACAGACCTGTGGAGGTTTTTGTTTGACGAACATAAACTTGATCTTTAAAAAAGTTGCCATTAATTACAAAGCTGTACATTCTTTTGTATGTTTTATAGAACCAGAATGTTCAGCTTATATATAAAACAGTTTTGTGTCTTATCTATGATGTGTTTTCTGCAAAATAAAACAACTGAATGTCCATCCTTCGTATATTCAATTCATATTTATCATGTTACCAGCTGCACAAACAGAAAGCAAGAGCTGAACATACCTTTGAGAGGATAAAGCTGCAGGAAGGGATCAGTTTGTCCATTTCAGAAGAGTCACTGTGCCTTTCAGAAATAGACTGCAGCCTTGACACTGTTCGTTTCTTAAAGCAGTAAACTAAAAAAATGATGACGTAAGGACCAAGTGTCCAGCTATTGATAGGAAACCCGACCTGTGTTACAACAGCATAAAATCAGCTGTAATTGTCAAAGAAAAATATGTTGTGAGTTTAGGATAAAAAATAATTTTAAACTTTTGGCTTCTTAGTTGTTGTCTCAGACACTTTTATTTCAATTGGCTAAGGACTCTGCTTTATCAGCTCTAATTTGTCTGCAGTTTTGCAATGTCCATGTTTGTATTCAGCGGTTTTTGTGGGGATAAAGTGGCCTTGGTGTATATTCTACTTGTGTACATCACTCATAGTGACTATCACTCACTATCCTGCTGAAAGCTGCTCCAAGGTTCATGTGCAATCAATGGCTTTGCCCTTTGCACCTTTTGGCAAGTCGTGTGCAAAACTGACAACTACTTCACATTCACCACTACTTCACATTCACCACTACTTCACACACAAACATACAAACACACACACACACTCACTCCTGCATACAGAAGCAGGTTAGTATTTATCACCCCTTTGCAGTCAGAGGAAAGGCCAGAAAACACTGGTCAAAGGTTAAGAGAGTCATAGCAACAGAACATTGGAAACAAAGAGGATTATATTCCAGAGGGGAAAGGACAAGCAAGTTGCAGACAAGAGAAAATGGGGCAATTAAAACAAAGGAAGACAACAGAGAGGGGAGAAAGGGAGATATAGTAAGGAAGGCTGAGGAAAAAATATGAAAAGCAATATGAAAGAGTGAGAACAATAATGGAAGACATAGAAAAAAGTAGAGCAACAGAAGAAAGCATTTCCCTCACACTCTTAATCAAAAATAAGTTCAAGGGTTTGAGTATCAAACAGATTGGGATGTATTACTGCTTTGGTATTACTGCTTTTTTTATTATTTGAAGTGCTAATCTTATATCAAACGGGGAAATAACACTCCCAGTTGTGTCTTTAACAGTTTCAAATTAGATTTTTTTTGTATCATTATGAATACATGAGGTAATTTTATGTAATTTTTAATGTATTTATTTCAATCATACATTTTTGTATAGAACCTTTTCTTGATAATGGGAGTGGTACAGCGTTTTCAGAAACGTAACTATTAAATATGATACATCTGGTAATATAGGTTTATTATGGGTGAACTGATCAGTTTGCAAAAAAAAAAAGAAAAAGGGTGTGAATAATCCAAGGGTTTTGAGGAAGTGAATATATTTATTAGATCTTTGTGTTAACAAAATAAAAGTCCTCAAAAAAGTGGTCATTCCCTGATGACAGGTTTGGGTGGAAATCAGGACCAATATAAACATCAAGAAAACACCCTATATAAACCCATTTATATATAACTAGAAGGCACAATGAGATATGAGACACTTTTTTTATTTATCCTTTTATCCTTAATAATCATTCATATTTACTTAATTCTGCACTAAATTGCTTAATTCAATTTAGAAGTCACGAGTCAGCAGTGGTTCCGAAATTCTGACCCTGAAATCAATTTACTGATCATCTAATTAATTAACTGAATCACTTACATGCTTAATGATTTGAAAATTTGAGGGAGATGGGAGCAACAAACAAATTAATCATTAATTTCTCCGATCCTTTTCTTTGTACATTCACCAGACAAAGAAACGCAGCTATACAGACTGATTACATTCCGTTGTGGATCGATCTTTGTGTCCCCAAAAGTAGAGGTTGTTGCCCTTCTAAAACATTTATAGTATTTCTTCCACACCTGCAATCTGTAATATTTTTCCCATCAAATATTTATACCGTACGTACCAGCGATAAATTATTACGTTTTTGTCTCGGCATGTTGCAAGCAGTATGCATGTAAACTCACAGTGCCTGAAATTGATGTCTGTGTATCGCAGCCTGGAGGGATTCCAGCTGATGTCTCAGATCAGATAGAATAAGAAATGATCGCTGTTGAGGGGCTTTCCTGTTTAAAAATATTTGTGGATCTGATCTGTGTTTGGGTTGATGCTTTACTTCATATGGGAAGAAACAGGATTAAAACCTCCTAATACCTGGCATACACATATGTGGACATCACACATTTTATTGCCCATGTCATAATATTCAGTTTCTTAATGCGAGCCCACGGTAACAAGAAAACAAAACTTGCACAAAGTTTAAGAGGTTAAAGCAGGGCATCCAAAGTGTATTATGTGAAAATATGTCTCCCTCTTTATTTGAGTCAGGAAATGTATTGTTAAAGGTATTACTGAGCTACAAATAGCTACGACAGCGGTCTCTGAATTGATACAGCAGCTGCTGACTCTAAACACCTAGGGGCTACTGTGGGAGACAAAAACCCTCTTGAGTGTCTGTGAAATCCTGTTGTTTAAGTCAAATATCCCTCCATCCCCCTCTGACAGCTTGTGCGGGGCTTGTACACGCGCCTTTGTTTAAATTCCCTTTGTGGAAAACATTGCATCAACTCCAATTTGTCAAATCAATTTGAATTAATGCAGCAGTTTCAGAGCTCCTGCTGTGTTTAGTTAAGCCGCGTTCCAACACAATCAACATATTTACTGCCATAATTGTGATTCTTGTTGTGAGAAAGAATCTTTCATCAGCGAGACTGTCTTAGTCAGGAGGAAGCGACTTTTCTTTTTTTTAAGTGACGAGGGCATAAAATTTTAAGCTCAGAGAAAAAGCATCAGATCAACACCCCTAATTTTTCATAGCCTCATAACCAAAATATGCATTTTCTTTTACTTATTTTATGTGGGGTCTTAAAATTAAAAGTGTGCAAAAATCTACAAAAAAAAAAAGAAAAACAAAAAGAAATATTTTTATCAATTGTCATACAACAAATCCCATGATTGGATTGGAGAGACGAAGGCAACGGATTGATGATGCTGGTGCTGATTTCAACGTATTTGTTTGGACGTATACTGTACGTGTTTGTGTGGGTAATACATTTTCTTGTCCAGTGAATGATTATCTGCAAGAGGGCCAGCATGCATGTTTCTCAGAGACCCTTCACTTCCTCCAACACCCAAACACTTATTCAGAAACACGTTATCCAGATGTATCCTCACGAGGAGACACCAGAACAAGAGTAGAAACAAACTAGATTTAAAATATGCAGCGTGTGAGCACGTTTCTGTCGATCTGTGAAATGGCTCGTTGCATCCTGCATGTTCTCTTTTTTCTGCAAACTTGTGGATGAAAAGGCTCGTTTGTGTAAATACACACGCGACAGCTTTATATACTCATATATCAAAATAAATGTAATTGAAATCCATTAAAACGGCTCAGAAGTAAATAGGATTGAGGTTACAACGGTTTAAAAGACAAGTCAGGAAAGCTGTTGTGAAAAATGTTGCAATGAAATTACGGCGAGGATGACTTACACTGAGTTATGCCCTTAAGTGTCAAGTGTTGTTTTTAATAGGTTCCCTTTATTGAAACTGAACCATCTCTCATATGCTAATCAAAACAATGCACATTGCTTAAGGCAGCCTGTGTCCAGGAACCAACAAAAACAGCATACTGTACATATCCCTATTTTTCTCTAAAAACAGAAGTCAACTCTCTGTGGCAAGCACCAACAAAATGCAGGTTCCCATTGCAATACATACAGCACATCATCAATCAATGAATTGTACTTATTAGGGCCCGAGCACTGAAAGTGCGAGGACCCTATTGTATCTGTGATGTTTATTATTATTATTATTATTATTATTATTATTATTATTATTCTCGCCATAAATAAATTGCCTTTTTGGAGGCCTTAAAATGCCCAAAAACTCACCAAATTTTGCACACGCTTCCAGAGTCGCGTAAAATTACGTATTTTATGGGCGACAGGCATGGGTCAAAAAGGATTAGGCTCTATAGCGCCACCTATTTTATGTTTTTGACGAGCCCCACAATATGGTTTGACTTACAGCAATGACCTTTATGTGTCTATTATATCAGACAAAGCCCTACAAAAAAGTCTCTTGGACACATGCTCTAAGTTACACAGGAAGTCCGGCATTTTGAACAGAAAATGTCATTTTTTATGAATTCTGATCATTTCTAGGCCTCGTACTTTAACGAACTCCTCCTAGAGATTTTATCAGATTGGCTCACAACTTGGTTTGTACAATCTAGACACATGGCCGACGCTAAATTGCGAAGCTTTTAAGTTTTTACCAGAGGGCGTGACCGTAGTGATCCGGCGAAGTTTGGGGTCATTTTTAAGGCTCGCCATGAAACACCAATTGGCTGTAATTCAGCAATACATGATTTGATGTGGTTGAAAACGTATGTGCATGATTGTAGGCTGAGCCTGAAGACATCTATGGTGGAATATTCAGGATCGGTTGTAGCGCCACCTGTTGGCACCAGGAATTGTCATGTCTTCTAGTATGCATCTGTGCTCAAAGGGAGATGAGCGGATGGATCTCAAAGTTGGTCACATAAATAGGTAAGACATTGACGATGGCTGACAGAGAAAACTGTAAGTTTTTCTCAAAGGGCGTCGCTGTTAGAGGTTGTCAAATTTCGGTGTCTCGCCATGAACATAAAAGTTGTTTTAACTTTCAAATACTTGGTCCAAATTGACCCAAAATCAATACATTTAATCAGGCTTCCATTCTGATATCCATTCTATATTTGGGACAGTTTGTCACCGACTTTATTCAAAATATGAACTCATTTTGAAATAAATCTTTACTTTGTCATGCAATGTCGAATTAACTTCTAACTTCGTAAAAATATTGTTGAAAATTATATGATTTGAGCATTGTATGTGCAAGAGGCGATTTATAATGAATGTTTTGAGTTGGATTAGAAGCATGAAGCTGTCTGCGGGCCGCGTGCGCGCAGACCGCGGGAACGCGCAGCCGCAGCTCCTGGAAGCTGTCGGGGGCGGGGCGGGGGAGGGGGGTTGTTGCAACTTGCAGCAACATGTGGAGTCACGCCGTCACGTCACGTAAGTTGTATTGTGGTTTTTTAATGCGTGTTGCAATTATTTTATTTTATTATATTATTATATTATTATTGAGCTTCCATCCGCGATCCCGATCAGGAGCGCGCGGCCGCGCGTGTTTTGCACACGCTTCCAGAGTCGCGTAAAATTACGTATTTTATGGGCGACAGGCATGGGTCAAAAAGGATTAGGCTCTATAGCGCCACCTATTTTATGTTTTTGACGAGCCCCACAATATGGTTTGACTTACAGCAATGACCTTTATGTGTCTATTATATCAGACAAAGCCCTACAAAAAAGTCTCTTGGACACATGCTCTAAGTTACACAGGAAGTCCGGCATTTTGAACAGAAAATGTCATTTTTTATGAATTCTGATCATTTCTAGGCCTCGTACTTTAACGAACTCCTCCTAGAGATTTTATCAGATTGGCTCACAACTTGGTTTGTACAATCTAGACACATGGCCGACGCTAAATTGCGAAGCTTTTAAGTTTTTACCAGAGGGCGTGACCGTAGTGATCCGGCGAAGTTTGGGGTCATTTTTAAGGCTCGCCATGAAACACCAATTGGCTGTAATTCAGCAATACATGATTTGATGTGGTTGAAAACGTATGTGCATGATTGTAGGCTGAGCCTGAAGACATCTATGGTGGAATATTCAGGATCGGTTGTAGCGCCACCTGTTGGCACCAGGAATTGTCATGTCTTCTAGTATGCATCTGTGCTCAAAGGGAGATGAGCGGATGGATCTCAAAGTTGGTCACATAAATAGGTAAGACATTGACGATGGCTGACAGAGAAAACTGTAAGTTTTTCTCAAAGGGCGTCGCTGTTAGAGGTTGTCAAATTTCGGTGTCTCGCCATGAACATAAAAGTTGTTTTAACTTTCAAATACTTGGTCCAAATTGACCCAAAATCAATACATTTAATCAGGCTTCCATTCTGATATCCATTCTATATTTGGGACAGTTTGTCACCGACTTTATTCAAAATATGAACTCATTTTGAAATAAATCTTTACTTTGTCATGCAATGTCGAATTAACTTCTAACTTCGTAAAAATATTGTTGAAAATTATATGATTTGAGCATTGTATGTGCAAGAGGCGATTTATAATGAATGTTTTGAGTTGGATTAGAAGCATGAAGCTGTCTGCGGGCCGCGTGCGCGCAGACCGCGGGAACGCGCAGCCGCAGCTCCTGGAAGCTGTCGGGGGCGGGGCGGGGGAGGGGGGTTGTTGCAACTTGCAGCAACATGTGGAGTCACGCCGTCACGTCACGTAAGTTGTATTGTGGTTTTTTAATGCGTGTTGCAATTATTTTATTTTATTATATTATTATATTATTATTGAGCTTCCATCCGCGATCCCGATCAGGAGCGCGCGGCCGCGCGCGGCCACGCGCGGCCACGCGCAGAGCCGAGAGCCAATTTCTGCCCATTTCTGCAGCTTTGCCAAAAAATGCTACCTAAAGGTTTTCCACCTTTGTAGAGCCACAACTTTACTGTGTTTTACTCCCTAAACCACTTCCTTTCACCCCCAAGTGGTCCTTGTCTCTTGCCAGGCCGTCATTGTAAATAAGAATGTGTTCTTAATGACCTGCCTGGTTAAATTAAGGCGAATGACTGAATGAATATCAAATAAAGCCATAGAATTGTTGTTTTTTTTCTCTTTATCGTATAATGTTCACAAAGTGTAATGCATTCATGTCATGGGTCGTGTATTTTGAAGGATCAAATAATCAATATCCCATTATCCATTTTACATCGTGCAAGAAATGATGCAAACTTTGAAAATCGACTGTGCGCATGCGCAGAACCCAAACGTAGCATTTTTTCGGCAGGGAGCAGAAATTGGCAGAACACCGGCTGGGACGGACCTGATGCTCTGATGCGACAGGTCTCTGCTCACACTGACTGTACGTTCATACACGGACGTAATATGGGGGGGGGGACATGTATCCTGCACTTTTTCAAAAGGCAGTTTTGGTCCCCTGCAGTTTTTACCGTCCAAAAACAATGTTACGCTATATTAAATGGAGACAGGTCAGCACTAGGACCAAGCGGAAAACGGCCGCTCAAGCTGAAGCCTGTTGTTTGGTCTGCCTGGGTCACGTCAGCTAGACGGATTTTAAGAATAAGAATAAGAATTACTTTATTAATCCCCAAAGGGAAATTCCTTTGTATGGCAGCTCATCTACTGTACCATTTGCAGATGAGAAGCTCTTCTGAATATCTCTTGGATGAGTTGATTATGTTGAAATGTTAATAGATAACCCTTCTGTGGTCTTTTGGTCAAATTGACCCATATTCACTTTTCTTTTATATCAAAAATATGATTTTCTTCCATATAACTGCCTCTGTTACACTCATTTCAAATAAAATTGATGATCACTACCAGAGCTGGTAGAGTAGCCAAAAATTGTACTCAAGTAAAAGTACTGTTACTTCAGAATAATATGACTCAAGTAGAAGTAAAAAGTAGTCATCCAAATAATTACTTGAGTAAAAGTAAAAAAAGTACTTGGTGAAAAAACTACTCAAGTACTGAGTAACTGTTGAGTAACGTCTGATTTATTTTTTTAACACACCCATTCAAAAAGACAAAAGTACAAAATAATCACCTTCAGGCAAATTAAAATCAATAAAATAAATTAAAATTAATAAAAAAATGAAAAATAGCTTAAATTAAAATAAGCGTAAAGTAAATTCAAGAACTTTAATAAATAATAAAATAACAGAATAAAAAAATAAATTAAGCACCAGTAGCACAAAATTTCCAGCCTTTGTACTTTTCTTTTTCAACCAGGCAGAACTAGAACAAACATGAACTCATAGAAACTCTGTGTGTGTTTGAGTCTGTGTAAATGTGACAAAACATGCAAAAACAAACCTTTTTCCCAAAGAATCACCCAGTGATGTCATGAGATTGTACACGGATAAAAAGGATAAAAGAAAAGTAACAGCTCAACGTAGCCTAATGTAGCGGAGTAAGAGGAACAGTTTCTTCTTCACAAATCTACTCAAGTAAAAGTAAAAAGTACAGTTATCCAAAACTACTCCTAAAAGTACAAAATTTCCCAAAACTTACTCAAGTAAATGTAACGGAGTAAATGTAACTCGTTACTACCCACCTCTGATCACTACTTGCATTGAATTATGGATATTTTATTCAATTTCTCCTCTCCTGTGATATTCAATTTGACCCACCAACCACTGGCTGGTGCTGGGTGGTGGTCCAAACATTTTAAATGATTTCATTTCATTTTCACATATACCCGTCTGTGATAATCCATCAATTTATATGCCTCTGAGTTTAACTATAGTCAAAAAAATTCAGAATTTCGGCTTATCTTTATCTATCTCAAAAATGAGCTATGATTTTATGTAAATGAGGTCTATTGACCATTCATTCCAAAAATAAGTGTAAAATTGGTGGTAATGAGTTGGAGTGAAGTTGACTAACAAGGTGAAACACAGAATTGGGTGATAATTAAAGCTACATGCTTTACAACCAGTAAAACCACAAAGGGAACAGTAAACTTAAAAGTAACAATAGAAAACTAGAAGAACTACTAGAAAACACAGTGAACTGAAAGAGTTTGAGTTTTCTTTTTTTTTTTTTTTTACCTTGTCTGCACACATATTAATGATTGAAACAAGAGGAAAATTGGTTCAAAACGAGCCGGCAATGGCACAGTGTCTGCCCGGCTTTAAACAGAACCGCAGCCAGTACTCGAGTTGTAAAAAAAAATCAGGGGGGATGGTGGATTTTATCATATGGGGACAGATAATTTGTGCTGATTACAAATAATATAATATATTACAAATAATAGCAGTGACCAAAACAGCTGCAGAAATACTGCAGGAATGACATAGCAGCAGTTAAATGCAGCCTTCTGTAAGCTTTAAATATCCACTGGGCTTACATCAAATACATCAAAACACAACAATAAAAAACACTTTTCTGAACTTATCAATATGACTCTGTCCTTCACAGGATAAGTTAAATGGATCACTGCAAAAACTCAAAATCTTAACAAAAATATTTGTCTTATTTCTAGTGAAAATGTCTCATTTTAGTAAAAAAAACTTCATTACACTTAAAACAAGACTCATAACTGAAAAAAAACACACCATTTTCATCTGTTTCACCTGTTCACCTGTTTTCACTTAAAATAAGTAGAAAAATCTGCCAGTGGAACAAGATTTATTGCTTGTAATGAGAAGATAAATCTTGTTTAATTTTATTTATTTTTTTACATTTATCGTATTTTTAATATTCTCTTTTTGGGGGGGGCTGGAAGGAGGGGCGTTGGCCATGAGTGCGAGGGCCCGTTCATCGCTGCTTGCAGCTTTAATTCATTTATGTATTTTGGCGGCTGTGCTTTCAGATCAACATGTACCAACCTTAAGTTGTTATTGGCTGCATGTTTGTCCACAGCTCCAAAATAAAATGTAAAAATTTGGGGTTAAAATTGATAGGTGACATTGTCTCCTAATCGAACACATGCCCCAACCTATAAAACTCTGTATTTGTTTTTATTTACCTGTCGGAAAATGTAATTTGTGACATCTTGCCCCAACTATATAATGCATGTTCATTTGTAAGTTTGAGCGAAGAAGAAAAATGAAAGTGCTGAAGAAAAGAAAAAAAACCGAGAAGGATGGGTCTTAAACTCTCCCTCCAGCGTGGGAGTCAGTGAGCTGACACCTCCATCTGTCCCAACTTTGTTTTTTCTTTTTATCAATGTTTGTGGCCAGATCAGCAGTGTGTAACATATAGATTAAGAAAAATTGTTTCTGTTATGTAATCGATGGAACTGGAGCTCAATAAGACAGGCTGTGACTTATAGTCACTAGTTTGGTGGTTATTTTCTGAAATGAGTGATTAGGAAAATGATCTCTAATCCCAAAGAGACCCATCACAATCTTTGTTTTCTCCAAATCTCTACCTGAACCAAGGACAAACGTAGCCAAATTCACACATTTGAAACAGTGAAAATGTGTTGTTTTTTTTTACTTTTACAAGAAAACATCTAAATTATCAATGGTAGTTGAAGTAAAAGCTCTGCTTTTGTTTCATTTTCAACCTTTAATAAATTGCACCATTTTTCACACGCTCATCTGTACTTTTAAACCTTATTTTGAAAAGTAACTTACAAGTAAAGCAGTCAGATAAATGACCTAAGATGAAGAGTACAGTATTTTACTCTGAACAGTTGACAGGGGGAATATTAAATCAGAAGTAGTTTTGTAATTTAGTGCAGCGCTTCATTCATTTGAAGTAATTTGTTACATTTTGTTATTGCAGTCTGGTTATTGCAGTTTAAGTGGATATTTTGATAAATGTTGACCGCGGGGAACATGCAACCTCTAGCTAATTCCACAATGTCAGGTTTCATATTCCACCACAGCAGCTACTAAATGTCCTGTTATGAGATTGGATTATCAGTTACATAACAGTAATGGAGTCATTTAAAAGGACCTAACTTTAAAAAGGAAGAATCTATCATTTCAATAACATGCAATTTAAGGGGGGACACTTAAAAAAAAAAAGTAATGGAAAAAAGTTGCAGCCAGCAGAAGAACGGAAGGCAAGCACTGCTGAAAACCACTAAATCTTCAAAGTTTTTGTTTAGCAATGGACACATTTTATGCTTTTGGAACATTTAATCAATTTCTCTCACCAAGAGAAAGTGTCTGATTTATAACTAATGATTTGTTATGGTGAAAGAAAGAACATAACTTATACATGCAGTGTTTAGCTCACAAAGCTCTGTTTTTGGATTTTCTGCACAAATGCTGCATCACAGGAAAATGGAAATTTAAAGCTACGTGACAGTCTCATTAAGCTTTTAGTACTGCTGGACCTTTGTTTCCATCATCAATAAAGTTGCAGCTTCATGTAATATGATTTATATAGCTGGGTCATAATTTGTGAGAAGTATTTGCGAAACGGCCTAATAACTTCTTCCACACATTGATAATTGAAACGGAAACTATATTATGAAAAACTAAGGGAAAGCCAATCTGAAGATTAACCAAGTGTTAACAGCTGTTTTGAAATATATTCTGCCAGTGAGCTCCAGAAGTCGTCCACTGGTGGATTATCCTCTTGGTAACGAACAGAGGAGGTTCTAGGATCATATTACTTATATTACTGATCATATTAATGTTAAGAGATATCCCTCTGTCAATTTATGTCACAGATGTCAAACAATGTGAGGAGGACAACATATTATACATGACTAATGAGTAATGACTGGTGTTGCAAAGAATAGGATGAGTGGTTCATTTGATATCTTATAGTGAAATAAGTCAGGGATGGTTTTTATCTGTTTATCTATTATGTGATATCATATCATGCAGCATTCCAGTCAGTGCAGAACATATAGGGATGTTCTTGAAGGGCAAAGACAGAGAGACGAAAGGGTACATAGGAAGTCATATGGTACCATTTGAACTGGTGTTTTGAATGCTTGTGGAAACTTTGTGACCTCTGAGGTTTAGCCATAATTGACATAGTTGTTTATTACAGTAATAATAGTAGCAATTCAGTACCCGAGGGAGAAAGGCAAACTGCTTTAGCCTTTATTATTACATTAGCTCATATTAGGATGTCTTTGTAATTGTCACTCACATCATTGTTTATTTGATAAAACTGCAGTGTATATCAAGTTACCCGATGAAGGTGAGTTAGAAGGTAGAAACGGTGAGATGACGTTGGGAGTTCTTGTCTTAAGCTGGTACTTAAGAAATGAAAGGCCCAAGATGAGAAATGTCCATCTTTAAATGCCCCAGTATGGAGCAAAGACATGGCATCGCACTTGGGAATGAAATACAGAAAATCATATGTTTTATAGAAAAGAACCAAAGTGAGGCATTGAAGCCTGCTGCTGGTATTTGGGCTGCATCAATCTGAAGTGTGCAGTCTTTTTCGCGTGGATTGTTTGTCCATTGGCTAAACAGCACAACGATTAAGGCGCAAAGAACGTTGATAACAACCTCTAGTGTGAAAGGGTAAAACATCTCTACTCATATAAAACTGAAAACAAGAAGAAGAGAGCCCATACTACACATCTCCCCCATGGTGCTGGCTATACAGAGCAAACTTTGGTCTATTCAAATGTATTATACACGACCATGATAAAATATGAACAGGTTGCCCCATTAATTTCCAGCAGCAACGTGACTAAGTTTTGCTTCTACACTCAAATTTACACCCAACAAAAATGACAGCGCCACATCCATCAAATCCTCTTACACACGGCGACCCATGTCCTCTCTCGGCGCTTCATTCATGATGCATGCTAACACAGCTTTTCTGGGAAATGACCGTGAACGAGACCAGAAGACAAGACTCTCCGTGAGTTTTCATGCGGGAAAACAAACGTGGGCAAGCGTTGTCATACAAACATCCAGAAGTGGCAAACGCGAGGAGAGAACACAAAGAGAGTCCTTTGCATGTCAAGTGTGTCCTGCAGTCAAACAGAGGAACAGCGACAACAATGTCACGCCACGCTTCCTGTACATGTAGCCACAAACGGCTGCGTGGTGAAAACTAATGTAGGGGCTGTGAAAAAAACTGTGAACAATGTGTTTATGCTTGAGCCTATATGCAACTAGAAGTTGATATATTATATACTTTAAAACAGGCTCCTTATGCACAAGAGTAGAAATTACAAAGCTGCCTATTCCACTGCCTTTATCTAATATTAATTGACCACCATGTCTCAGCAGCCCCCATCCCACCCCAGATAAGGAATGTAATATCCTCCAACAGAAGCCACTAAATTAAGGGGTATAATGTCCTAAACTGTCTGATTTTTCATTTCTTGGTTTGGCTGAAGTCCATTTAGTTGGACAGGCATGGGGTGCAGAGCCATGTGAGCCATGAACTCCGTGGACACGAAATGAAGTTGGAGATCTAATCTATTTTGCATGGAAGCCATAATTAATGCATGCAGCAATGGGTAAAGACTTACATTTCTTGGCTGTCTTACTATGTCAAGGCACAGTGAGTTCGCTTTAAAAGAGCTGTCATGTATAAAAACCTGTACAAGCACAGTCCGAGGTAAACGACTTGGCACAGCAGCAGAGTGAAAATGTTTTTTTGCTCCTGGTGAAAGTGAGTCAGCGGCTAACACCTTGCATGAATTAACTGTTGAAAGAGCAAAGTGCCCTTTGGAGAAAAAAAAAAAACAAAAAAAAAAGCACCAGGATGTTGAAGTCTGGCAGTTTTGTCACCACTTAGAAAATAGTACCTTTAGTATGCAACCAAATGAATTCTTGTAACAGCCTTAACTAAAGTAAAGCATAGCAAATCAGTGCTGCATGCTTTTCAGGCAGCCAACAAATACACTCTCAAAGATGGCTGTAGATTTAAGATATCATATTTTATACAAGGGGGAAGTGTCCATTTTTGCAATAAAACTAAAGAGTGCTTACAGTAAAATAAATGAAAAGAACAGCAAATTGAAAATGATGAATCTTCAAACAAACGATGTCCTTAATTCATTTGCGACTTAAAGCAATCAGATCTGCAAAAAGCTGCTGGAAAGGCTACATCCAGAGCCAGTCGGCGGAAGGAAGCTTCTGTTGTTGATTTTTCTTTCACCGAAGCCAAACCTAGACCTGATTGGTGAAACATTCATACCTTGGCCACAGGAGGATAGCTTGGACCCAGGAAAGATGGATTGTTCTGATTTTAATCATGCTGCTTTCATGAGAATCCAACTGCCTTCAAAGGTAAACAGACAACAAGCTCTGGAGTTTTTTAATTAGCATTATTTTACTTCAGACAGAAGAAACTTCTCTGAAGAGAGTCCTGTTGACTTCATCACATGCAAACGGAGTAATGAGAGGGGTTGGATGAGGATTTGATGTTATTCTGCTTTTTATGCTGAAATGGATACACGTGAACAGAAATGTAGTTGCATAACTGATCAACAGGTACCATTATCTGAAAGATTTCAATCAGAGCTTTTAATATCACTTAAATGTAACAATCATGAAATGTATCATAATGCTTTTCTGATACCTACCCTATTCATCGTATTAATTACATAATGTAAATCTTTTAATCCCTGGTCTTGCGTTGAGAATATTCATATTCATTCTTGTTGCCATGCAGATGGAAAAAGCGAGCCAAAAGGACTCAGTTTTCCACTGAGCACTGCACTGGTATGGCAGGAAGAAGCTTCCCATCTCTTGGCAAACCACTCAACTAATATAAGTTCTTCACAGCCCTGTGGCAAGTATAAATATTTGATGAGCCGGTTGCAAATTTCAATATTTGATCAGCCTGTTGCAGGTGGGCAGGATGTGAACAGGAGGAGCACTCATGTGTAGTCAACTATACACCGTCCACTCTTTTATAGAAGCAAAGCACTTAATTATGGAGACAGTTTTGTTCACGAGTTGACTATTTCATCACTGAACAATCAACCTAAACACACCTGATATTTCATATGCGCATGTACAAGTGACATTCACTAATGCAGGAGGAAAAACAGGCATTAATACCCAAACAAAACAAACAAAACTACACATGGATTGAGTTTTTCACTGCTGTGGAGGTTGTCTCCCCTGAGGCACACGCATGTTCACAAACACAAATGCTTTTGTTGTACACATCAGCAAGAACAATCAACTACATCTTGATTGAGTGCAAGTGACAAGTGCTCAAACACACACACACACACACACACACACACACACACACACACACACACACACACACACACACACATCTGCATCACTCCACCTTGCTGTGCGATGACCTTGCATGGCTGTGCGTCTGTGACACAGTCTTAATATTCGCACTGTGAGCCCGAACATGAGCAACAGACTGGAACGTCCATTACTCTATAATAAACACATCTTAACAGACAAGTGGAGGGCTTGAGTGAAAGCCCTGGACTGAAACCTCTGACACATATGGCTCACACACACACAGTCTCTCCAGTGTGAGGCTGCAGATGAAGGACTCGAGATCAGGATTTAATGCACTATATATTATTTTATTAATATAATGAATGTGTCAATATAATACCTATTCTATATTCCATACTTATGTGCTGTATATAGTGTGAAAAAGAGGTGAAGAAGAGAGTGCATGAAGGGTGGAGTGTGTGGAAAAGAGTTTGGGGTTATCACTTCTATGGTGTGGGGGTGGTGGCACTAACCAATACGCAGGAAATAGAAACAAATGATGCTTAGAAACATACTAAATTAAAGAGTCTGCACACTGAACTTTCCCTCCCTGCAGCTAAACACACCCCCACACACACATTTTAACCTTGATCTACCTTGATCTCTTTGGACGTCGTCTTCTGCTCTGCTATCATTGCTGTGACAAACAGCACCCACACGCAGCAGCACCTCTGCTCTCACTCTCGAGCACTGGCCTGGAACCAACACGCACACTTTCCTGCAGCCGTCAACCAGACAGGAGGGAGGCGACGGAGAAACCGAGGAGGACACATGCTTACACGTGTATATGCAACCTCAGTGCTGTCTGTTGGACAAGAAGAAAACAGCCTGAACTGGATTTATGTTAACACACTTTTCCTGGATTTCGTCATGAATCACAGGGATCTCAAATCTTTGCAGAAACACACAAACCAACCACACTGTACTACGCCACCTCCAGAGGTCAATCACGCATCAGTAGGCAGCACCTCCTCGGGTTTCTTGACTGGAAACAGCATCTAAAATACTTTATCTGTCATAAAGGAAATTGCATCCGCAAGGGGCTGCTGCGTGTACAGCACACATCTGCTTTAACAGTTTCTGGACATTCAGATCAGATTCGCATGACTTCTTCCAAACTGGAGGCTATCAAGCTTACGTTTGGATTTACGTCTGCTGGTTTTGGCTCATTTTCTCCGAGGCGCCTTTTATTCCAGTCTGACGTCCTAAACCACAATAGCATCATCATGACTCAAGAACTCCCGAGTCCAGTCGGGGTGTGTAAACAAACAGGTGAAGCCACTGGCGCTTCTTTTGAAAGATAAAACTAACCTGAACTGTACAGAGGCTTGGAAGAGTACAATCCAGTATTATTGTTCACGTTCTCTCCTGCTATTGTTGCTGCTGACTTACCTAATAGAATTTAACGATACAATGCAAGTTTGGAGGCTTTCTGAAGATTTTGAGCACTCCTGGCAAATGTGCAAAATCACACATCTTAAAATCCTGCATTTGAATCAAATATTGCATGAAAATAGTAGTTTGAGAATGCACTTTTCGTTCTCAGTTCACATGCATATTTCAACTGGGTTGAATTCACTCATCCATAAATCAAGAATTATGGTTTCCCCTCAACCAATGCCCTCATAAAATATTACACATGCACATAACACGTACACACATGTTTAAGTGTTAGTGAAAAAAGATTCAAGTGTCGTGCAAATTTGATTCTGTCCTGTTGAGAACATTATTATGCGCACTTGAACTGAAATGGGAACACACACACAAAGACACAGACTTGACACTGCAATGAACTGACAAGTGCGGGCAAAGTCACAGCCTTTCTTTTACTTCTGTGACCAGCACAGAGACCCTCACAGTTAGAGACACGGCTCACTTTGACCTGTGTTTGACTCCGGTCCAAATCCCTCTCAGGAAAATTAAGCATCCTATCTTCTCTTTTTATTCTCAGTTTCTTTTCACTTTCACTAGCTTTTACCTTGAGGAGCCTCTCCTTTCTCCCTAATCCTCTTCCTGCCTGGCCTTTGTCTGTCATCTCGTTATGATGGAAAAGCTCCACAAGTCCACCACGGGCTGAATGCGTTGGCTAATCCAGCATGCTTGTGTCTATAGACAAACGGCAAAGAAATTGTATAAGTAAGCAAAGCGTGTTTTCTTTTTTTGTTGATGTTGTTTTATTGAAGTAAAGAAAGACGGGGTTGTATTTGGAAATTTTTGCATGTGACTTCCTTTCCCAGCTGCTTCATAAAACAGGAAGAGTGCTTAGACAGGGTGATCGTTGAAAAGCACTCAGCCATTTATTGACCAGCAGCCATTGATCTGCAAAATCCAATGACTCACTGGCTGCTCAAGTATGTTGCCCACATACATACCCATTCAGATGTGGCCGCTGTGTGTGTGTGTGTGTGTGTGTGTGTGTGTGTGTCTGTAAACAAGCGCCAATGCGGACACTGACTGATTAATGTAATTAGAGTCCACAAATTAAAGCAGCATAATTGGCATGGAATATTTAAACAGTGTTGTTCTTTTGGAGATTGTGTTAACTGAGATTACTAACCTCAGCCCCTTACACCATAATTAAGAAAAGAACACTGGAAACTAAGGGTGAAAGTAAATCGATGGCCTTGCATTTCTGAGAGAGGTATTTGTTGCTGTTGGAATTTTGTTTTATTTTAAAGCCCATGCAGAAATTTAGACGA